>NC_049981.1:9318056-9414598 GCF_000003815.2 Branchiostoma floridae
GGACTATGTAAACCACTTTGTGAGCCAGAGACTTTAATTTTAAGTTTGTTGAGAAACTGGCATGATTTATGTGTGTATACAAATTTAAAAGATTATCTTTTCTGTATGTCATTGATTTCTTGAACTGCTCAAAAAATTCAAACGGAGAAAGTAGCATGACTATAGATGTTTCTTAATTTGAATGAAGTTGCAATTGAAGGGAGAGTAAAGTTGGAACGACAACTGCGAAAAATGTGGAGCGGACTGAAAGTGTGGACGACAGAATTACTCCACATAGATGACATCCCTCACCATTACCGCGAGCACTGCATCGTACGCGGGTATCGGAAGCCAAAAAGCTCGGCCACGGACTGCGTACTGAGCGTCTTCCAACTGACCAATGAGACGCTTAACTTCTGGACCCACTTCCTACCATTCTGGTACTTCATTTGGCGACTGGTCGCTGTCTCGTATGATTTCGATTTCTGGGTCGACCCATACACGTGGCCGCTCCTGGTCTTCATGTTGTCGTGCTGTGCGTACCCTATCACCAGTAGCATGGCGCACTGCTTCAACTGTATGTCCGACCGGGCGCAACACATCTCGTACTTCATGGACTACGGTGCGCTCAGCCTCTACAGCCTTGGATCGGGGATAGCGTATCATGCTTACGTCTTCCCGGATTCGTTCATCGGTTCGTGGTTCGACGATGTGTTCTTGAGAGTTGCCACATTTCTCGCCGTGGGTTGTACGCTGTTGTCGTGTATGTCACGGTTCGAAGATCGTCCAAGGATACGAAAGGCGCTGAGACTTCTGTCCTTCTCTCTACCCTACTTCTTCAACAGTGTTCCACTCTGCTACAGGGTAAGGTGTCTACCTGAATACACTCACTCACACTCACTCTGGCAAGCTCGCTCGGAATCTCATACCTGAATGCATGTATACCCATTTAAGAGCTGATGTCTGTAAAAACCAAGCAAATTCAGAAAAAGTTGGCCAAACTAAAAAAATCGATTTTCCTTAAATTTTGTGTGGTGGTAGGGCCTTGGTCCAAACCTACAAAAATGGCAAAGGTTTAGATCTGCGGTCACCGGTTGCCATGGCAACGGCCATTTTTCAAAATGGCGGATTTTCACCAAGGGACGGCCTTGGTCGCGTCCAAAATAGGCCTTCTTTGGACTCCTGTAGCCCCCACAAATTAACAGATATTTTATCAATTCTCGCATATGTTATTACCCATATTCTAATGAACAAAATGATATATAGTGATGCTCAAAATATTTTTGTAGTCAGGTGCAGTAGATGTTTAAAAATGATGTGTTTTCGTGAATTTCCAAAATTGGCAAAAATCCATTTTTTGACCATTTTTATTGACCATTAGCTCATTATCAGGCAAATCAATTTGCTTCATTTTCGGCACAGTTATAGTTTGAACCTTTGTATACATCATATGTAAAAATAAATTTGGGCCTTTAACGTATTGAACCGTGGTGGCCCCCAGAGTAAACCAATATTTCCATTTCAAGAAAATCGTAACCATAGAATTATTCCTGGAAAAACAGTCATAGCTTACCAGAAATGAATCTCGTTATCATTTTATGTAACAGAGGAACTTACCTATCACTTATAAAAGCAGGGTTGTTTTAGATTTTTTTTATAATTGCCTTTAAAATGATTTTTTTTTAGTTTTTTTGGTCATTTTTAGACCAAAAAAATGTATATTTTGGCCCCAGCACCCTGGTAATACAACCAAATGACCTGAAATTTGGTATGGGAATGTCCTGGACATGTACACACATGGGTTGATAACTGGTTTGCCATATGATAGAACAAAATGCTGAATTTTGTGACTTATTTGGGGCATTTTCGGCCCCAAAACTACATTTTTTGCCCCAGTACCCTGGTTTTACAACCAAATGACCTGAAATTTGGTATAGGAATGCCCTGGACACATGCGCACATGGATTCAATAACACTTTGGCATACTGTTCAATAAAATGCAAAATTTTGTGATTTTTGGTTTATTTTTTCCCCCCAAAAGTACATTTTGGGCTCCCCTACCCTGGTTTTACAACTGAATGACCTGGAATTCGGTATAGCAATGCCCTGAACATATGCACACATGGATTCAATAACATGTTTTACATACAGTACAACAAAATGCTTAATTTTGAGATTTTTGCCAGTTTTTTTTACAAAATAAAAGTCATTTTCTTGCTCCTGTTCCCTGGTAAATAACCAGTAAATAACCGGTAAAAAATTGGTATAGGAGCGCATTGGAAATGGCTTTTATAACCCGTTTTTGCATACAGTGCAACAAAACGCTTAATGTTGTAATTTGTGGTCATTGCTTTACCCAAAGTACATTTCTAGCTCCTATTCCCTATTAGGCATTACAGGCAAATTACCACCTGGACTCCAATAACCCCCACAAAGTAAGAGATATTCTATTGATTCCCGTATATGTTATTACCCATATTCTAATAAGAAAAGTGAGATAAAGTTATACTCGAAATGTTTTTGTAGTGAGGTGCAGCAGATGTTAAAAGATGACGTGTCTTTGTAAATTGTAAATTGCCAAAAAGTGTTATTAAAGTGTCCAGGGCACTCCCATACCGAATTTCAGATTATTTTGGAAAAACAGGTTACAGGAGCCAAAATATTTTTTTTGTGAAAAAAATGGCAAAAAACACACACAAAATTCAGCATTTCGCTGTACTGTATGACAAGCATGCCCTGGACATATGTGCGCATATGTCCAGGGCATTCCTATACCAAAGTTCAAGTCGTCTAAATTTTTTTAGTTGTGAAACCAGGCTACAAGAGCCAAAAAAGCACTTTTTTGTTTTAAAAAAATGGCCCAAAATAACAAATTAAGCATTTTGTTCTATTGTATGCCAAACGTGTTGTTATTGGATCCATCAGCGCATATGTCCAGGGCATTCCAATACCAAATGCAGGTCATTCAATGGTAAAGCCAGGGTACAGGAGCCAAAAATGTACCTTTTTTTTTAGTAAAAAAAATGACCAAAATTAAGCATTTTGTTGCACAGTATGCCAAAATCATTATTGACTCTATGTGTGCATGTGTCCAGGGCATTTTTATACCGAATTTCATTTACTTGTAAAACCAGGGTTTAATGGGCCAAAAATGTACTTTTGGGGCCAAAAATTACAAAAAGGAGCCAGAAATGTACTTTGGGTAAAACAATGATCAAAAATTACAACATTAAGCGTTTTGTTGCACTGTATGCAAAAACGGGTTATAAAAGCCATTTCAAAGGCGATTCTACATTTGTATACCGATTTTTTACCGGTTATTTACTTGGAAAACCAAGGAACAGGAGCAAAAAAATGCCTTTTTTGTAAAATAAATCTCAAAATTAAGCATTTTGTTGTACTGTATGTAAAACATGTTATTGAATCCATGTGTGCATATGTTCAGGGCATTGCTATACCGAATTCCAGGTCATTCAGTTGTAAAACCAGGGTAGGGGAGCCAAAAATGTACTTTTTTGGGGAAAAAATAAACCGAAAATCACAAAATTTTGCATTTTATTGAACAGTATGCCAAAAGTGTTATTGAATCCATGTGCGCATGTGTCCAGGGCATTCCTATACCAAATTTCAGGTCATTTGGTTGTAAAACCAGGGTACTGGGGCAAAAAATGTAGTTTTGGGGCCGAAAATGCCCCAAATAAGTCACAAAATTCAGCATTTTGTTCTATCATATGGCAAACCAGTTATCAACCCATGTGTGTACATGTCCAGGACATTCCCATACCAAATTTCAGGTCATTTGGTTGTAATACTAGGGTGCTGGGGCCAAAATATACATTTTTTGGTCTAAAAATGACCAAAAAAACTCAAAAAAATCATTTTAAAGGCAATTATAAAAAAATCTAAAACAACCCTGCTTTTATAAGTGATAGGTAAGTTCCTCTGTTACATACAATGATAATGAGATTCATTTTTGGTAAGCTATGACTGTTTTTCCAGGAATAATTCTATGGTTACGATTTTCTTGAAATGGAAATATTGGTTTACTCTGGGGGCCACCACGGTCCGATACGTTAAAGGCCCAAATTTATTTTTACATATGATGTATACAAAGGTTCAAACTATAACTGTGCCGAAAATCAAGCAAATTGATTTGCCTGATAATGAGCTAATGGTCAATAAAAATGGTCAAAAAATGGATTTTTGCCAATTTTGGAAATTCTCGAAAACACATCATTTTCAAACATCTGCTGCACCTGACTACAAAAACATTTTGAGAATCACTATATATCATTTTGTTCATTAGAATATGGGTAATAACATATGCGAGAATCGATAAAATATCTGTTAATTTGTGGGGGCTACAGGAGTCCAAAGAAGGTCTATTTTGGACGCGACCATGCCTTCCCTTGGTGAAAATCCGCCATTTTGAAAAGTGGCCGTTGCCATGGCAACCGGTGACCGCAGATCTAAAACTTTGCCATTTTTGTAGGTTTGGACCAAGACCCTACCACCACACAAAATTTAAGAAAAATCGATTTTTTGAGTTTGGCCACCCTATGCTTGGTTTTTACAAACAGAGCCTCTTAAGCTTGCATATCCATTTAATGATGAGTTACAGGCTAGAGGGTACATATTCAAAATGGGGTGTGGACAATGCAGGGGGTATGGGCAATGTAATTTACATTTACAGGGGTAGGGACACTACAGTTGGTATGGACATTGCAGGTGTACCTCCGCAAGGCAATTGTTTGTCAACTGTCAAAGTGGGATATTGATGTTGGCGTTGCCTGTAATTAACATTCTTCAATTCTGAAATTTTGGATTACATGCTATATACCATTTGTATCTTGTAGTAGGTTTGAAGATATGTGTTTATTTTGCATTGCTTGTAATTTTGCAAGTTCCCAGAATTTGTACAAAAAACTGGGTACAGACACTACAGTTGGTATGGACATTAAAGGGGTTCCATTTAACCCTATAGAGGATGTGAATACTAGAACAGGTACAGACACTATTATAGTGGGTCCAGACACTATGGGGAGCTCTGACACTACAGATAGTATGGACACTTTAGGCGGTACAAACACTACAGGGGGTACCGACGCTAAAGGGGTACAAACGCTGTAGGCAATACGGACACTACAGGGTATTGGACAGTACTGGGGGTACGGACAGTACAGGGGTACGGACAGTACTGGGGGTACGGACAGTACTGGGGGTACGGACAGTACTGGGGGTACGGACAGTACTGGGGGTACGGACAGTACTGGGGGTACGGACACTACTGGGGGTACGGACACTACTGGGGGTACGGACACTACAGGGTATTGGACAGTACTGGGGGTACGGACAGTACTGGGGGTACGGACAGTACTGGGGGTACGGACAGTACTGGGGGTACGGACAGTACTGGGGGTACGGACAGTACTGGGGGTACGGACAGTACTGGGGGTACGGACACTACAGGGTATTGGACAGTACTGGGGGTACGGACAGTACTGGGGGTACGGACAGTACTGGGGGTACGGACAGTACTGGGGGTACGGACAGTACTGGGGGTACGGACAGTACTGGGGGTATGGACAGTACTGGGGGTACGGACACTACAGGGTATTGGACAGTACTGGGGGTACGGACAGTACTGGGGGTACGGACAGTACTGGGGGTACGGACAGTACTGGGGGTACGGACAGTACTGGGGGTACGGACAGTACTGGGGGTACGGACAGTACTGGGGGTACGGACAGTACTGGGGGTACGGACAGTACTGGGGGTACGGACAGTACTGGGGGTACGGACAGTACTGGGGGTACGGACACTACTGGGGGTACGGACACTACTGGGGGTACGGACACTACTGGGGGTACGGACACTACTGGGGGTACGGACACTACTGGGGGTACCGACAGTACGGGGGGTACGGACACTACTGGGGGTACGGACAGTACTGGGGGTATGGACACTTATGGGAGTACGGACACTTATGGGAGTACGGACGCAAGTAGAGGTACAGACACTGCTGGAGGTACGGACACTACTGGGGGTACGGACACTACTGGGGGTACCGACAGTACGGGGGGTACGGACACTACTGGGGGTACGGACAGTACTGGGGGTATGGACACTTATGGGAGTACGGACACTTATGGGAGTACGGACGCAAGTAGAGGTACAGACACTGCTGGAGGTACGGACACTACTGGGGGTACGGACACTACTGGGGGTATGGACACTACTGGAGGTACGGACACTACTGGGGTACAGACACTACTGGGGATATGGACACTGCTGTGGGTACGGACACTACTGGGGGTACGGACACTACTGGGGGTACAGACATTACTGGGGGTACAGACACTGCTGGGGGTACGGACACAAGTAGAGGTACAGACACTGCGGGAGGGTACGAACACTAGTGGGGGTACAGACACTACTGGAAGTATGTACATTACAATACCAGTGATAAGGAACACAAATATTATTTATTCAATACATGTCTTGTCACCATCTAATATTTAGCAGATGTGAATTGTTGTTGTTATCTCCAGGTGTTCCTGTGCCATGGGGAGGGGTGCAGTCACAACGAGGCCGTGATCATATACTACTGGATGTTGTTCTTCTCCTTTCTCACGCCATTCCTGTATGCTACGCATATCCCAGAAGTCCTTGCTCCAGGTAATCGCTCAATCACACTCACCTACTCATTCACATGTACTCACTATGTGAATGACATACATGTGGTATTGTGCATCAAATATGTAGTTTACCAAATCTGCTATATCATCTAATAATAAATTGTTGTAAAATGGCCTTTATATCAGGAATTAAATTGCATACACCACTTCAAAATGAATTTCAATTACATAGGTATTTTTTGAGGAGGAATTTGGGGTTATGAAATTCCAGCGTCTTGCTGTTTTCTTGACAGGAAAGTTTGACCTCATCGGCCACAGTCATCAGCTCTTCCATGTGACCGGGATCATCGCGACCAACTTCCAGATTTCCGGCGTGCTGACGGACCTCCAGATGCGGCGCGAATTCCTCGACGTGGTGAGACCCCAACCCATGGAATTCTGGGATAACATCGGCCTGATGTCGTTAGTCCTCATGAAAAACCTTTTGATCATTCTTTTCTTCACTCTATCACTATATGTAGAGAAACCGACATGGTTGAAGGTCAGAGGTCATGGGATAAAGGGCAAAGTAGACTAAAAACTAGAGGTCAGGTCAAAGGTAATGAATATTACATGAGATTGGTTTCATGGTCCAAAAGGCACCACAATTTTTTAAAACAAAATGAAGGCCACTAAATGAGATTAACTGCATTTAATTTTTGTCTAAGATAATCTATATTTTGCAATATTGCTATAATTGTTACCATTGAATTGCTGTAAACAAACTTATTGCTTTTATAATTTATTATATGCTAGAAAAACATACAGCAGCAGCAGGGAAATAGTGCAAACTGGTCACCTTTTATGGAAAATGATCAATTCATCATAAGCTATACGTAAGATTATCCAAGACGGTAATTCTATGTGTACTGATTTTCGATTGATATTTCAAAAGCAGGAAAATGTTCATTATAACATCAATGCTTCCAGTTATATAATTACTGACAGGCATGGTTGCTAATTATGATATTTAGACATTACCTGTGGCAGTGCCTTATATCAAGGAGGTTGAACCTCCTTGCTTATATTTAGAGCCAGTGTTCTTGATATGCATTGCTTGTGCCTTATGTCTGTTATGATATGAATGGTGGACTGCATTACACATTATTTAAATGTGAGTAGTATAGAGGGAGCTATGTCACTGCGAAAATGTATTTTTGACTAATATTCCCTTGTTTTGAGCATTTTGATAGATTATAATACACGATCTATGGCACATCTGTGCAATTTGTAGACATGGTTAGAATGCTGCTCTAAAAGAATACCTATATCACAAATTTCTCCACAAAAATGGCAATCTCAATGGAGAGGAATTTGTTCATAAACAGAAAAATGACTATTTCTTAAATTTCAGGATTAGTGCTTTTAATGTTTATTGTGTAATAGTATGAAAAATGCTGTGCCATGTGGGAACTGAAACTTTTATTTTAGGAAAAGGCAGCTTTTGTTATAAACTTGTTGCAGTGGCCAAACAGACATTTTATTTTTCTTTCAACAGCAAGATTTTTAGAAATATATAAGGAGCTTCAGGTTAGAAAATAGAATTATTTTCACCTTGGTTTTGCTGAAAAAATTGTATTTGTAGCTAGAAGCATTCAGCATAATAATGTTGTCTCTATTTTTCTGCTTCCTTTGAAAAAAGTGTATGTTGCACTAACTAGGGAAAATGCCATCAATAATTATCATATACATGTACAACTATAAAAGAGAATGGATAGAGGGTAAATCTCTCTAAAATATGGATTTGCTTTGAATGTGGTACAGGGCTGTCTGCATCTTTAGATGTTTTCCATCATTGTTTGGGAGGCTGCATTGTAGATTTTTGTTGTCAAAGCTGTCATTTTAAGCTTACGGAAGACTAGTATATTTTTCAGTTTCATATTGTGTTTAAGTTCAGATTTTTGGGATGGATATCTGTCCTAACAAGCAAATTTCCATCCTGATACAGAGTGACGGGTCCTGGAGAGAGCCCTTAGTGTCATACATAACTGGTAGTGTTGTTGACAAAAAATGAACACTTTCTACTTCAAACACTTTGTATAAAAGAATTAGATAGTTATAATATATAACTAAAAAAAGCATTTGCAAATTTAATATTAAAAGAACTGTGACAAAATATCAAAAAGCGATTTTGTTCTAGTAACTTTTGCAAAATCTTGCAAGCAATCTTTTTTCTCTTCAAGCAGATATTTTAAAATGCTACGTTAAGAAGGTGTTCACTTCATTTAAAGTGTTCAATTTCTAAACAGCCAGTAGTATAGAGTTGAAATAGACCAACCACTGTTGTGCTTTATAGCCTAAAGAGTTATATATTTTACTAGGTGATAGGAACTAAATGCATTGCTGCTCAAATATATATATATATATTTTGCAACAACTTATACAAGTGGAACATATACCTAGCTTTTATATTATTATTGAATTTAGATAGGGGAAAATGCTTTAGATTTATATAAACATAGGAACATGAACATTCTTATCATTATATTGATGTAGGCAACATATATATTTTAGTAGGTATGGACTAGTCCATTGAAAATCAGTCACAAATTAGTTAGATAGTTAAAGACCGCCATAGAAAAATGTGTCAAATGTGAAAACAACTTAAAGTGTGAAAGTTTGGGGAATTTTTACCAAGTTTAATGCTCCCATAACTGATTTTAACATATTGTAGTAGTGATAATCAAGTTATGTATGAAAATATAATGTGAGAAAAAATTGATTGTTATTCTGAAAAATGTTGCTTTTTCAAGATACATGTAGAATGGTAACCGTTGTATTTAGTTTTGATATAAGCCGGTTTATCGTAAAAACTAGCGATGTAATATAACGTCAAACTTGCAGGCCTCTGAGACATAAAGAAAACATGTTTGAACATATATGAACATGGTCTAAACAAGAGCTGTTTACAAGTTAGGGGCCTTCACCTTTGACATGTTACCCAGAATGCATTTTGCTGTGCATACACAATTCAAACAGTGGACAGGCTTATACAATGTAGCGATGTTTACAGCAATGGTTACCTTTCAAATAGTACTAGAACCATGTATTCATGTATGTACATGTTTTGTTTTGATTGATGAAAGCTTCCTTGTCTTACACAGTAGCTCCAAACTTTGTTTTGAAAGGTGTGAAAATGTTTTGTTTCCTTTTTGTTGTCATCCAGCATTTTTTTAATATATGATATTCTAATGCAATATTTTGCAAAATGTGTTTGTCTGTATAAGTGTATATGGTGTGTGTGTATGTGTGTGTACAGTATAGATATACATGTATTTTGGCTTTTGATATAAAAGCCACATAACAAAAAACTCTTGAATATCACAGAATGCACAGAAGCTCGTTTTGTTCCAGTTGCTTTTTGCAGTCTTTTCAGAAGTGAAACTATTCATATCAAATATGCGCCAAATGTATTACAATAATTACATGTATTATTGGTAACTTATAACCAATCAAAATCTTTCTGACAAATCCTAAGTGTTTAACAGCCAATCAGCACCAAGGACAGGTACTTTGATCATGAAATTTAATTAAATTGAATGGAACAAGAGGTTTGGTGAAGGGGGCCCAGGAAAAGCTCGTAGGCATTTACACCCCTTCATGTTGTATTTTCCCTCCATCAACATAATATTCTTTATTGTTTTAATTTATGCAAAAATAGAGAAAACAAAAACAAATGTTCACAATACCGGAGTACATTGTCACTCGGGGGTAGATTTTTAATACACCGGTACATGAGGACATGAAAACTGTATCTTCAAAAGCTCCCCATCCCTCTTAACAGGAATTCCAAGGAAGCTATTGAGATTACCTTTTGAATTTTCATTGATGCTATATTTGCCTCGTTCCAGACGGATTATTAAGTGGTTAGCGTGCATATTCAAAGCTGTGTTGTACGTGCTCCGTACCAGATAAGTTATGCCAAGGACTTTATATAACGTCCTTCGTTATGTCTTTATCACCGCAAACAGACCAATCCTGAGTTCATCATAATTATCAGTTCTGTCAATGAGAGGATAGCAATTATTGGTTCGACCAATGAGAGAGTCACTGCATGTCCATTAAATATAATTATATTTTCAGCATAGGTGTTAGCTACAGTAAAAGTTTATTTATTTATTCATGAGAAGCTTTCATTGAGATCATGAGGGAAGAGGCAAGGATAAAATGATATATAACAGAAATAAGGATTGCATAATGAGAAGTTCAAAACAGCTATTTTAAAAAAATTCTTGAGGGAAACTATTCTATAACAGAATTTGGTTTCTCTTGTATTGTAAGACGGCAGGGACAATATATGGTGGAAGTTGTAATTATTCATAAATTACTGTTTCAAATTTCATAATTTCTAACCATAAACTTTGTATGGGTTGCTTATGGTGGATGGTGGCCCACAGCCCTACTAGAAGCGTTAGTATAGTGCCCGCTGCGTTCTTTTTATTCCGTTTGCGCCTGGTATATAAGTACACGTTCACATAGGTCGTGCTTTCGTCGTACAATTTTTAATGGCATTGGATTTTCAAGCAGGCTGAGACAGAACCAACCACCAACATGGATCCAAAACACCATTTTGTGTACCAAGACAGTTGAACTTTGCAGGAGATGTACATTTTTGTCCTCCAAAATGCCCGAAGTTAACGATCGTACAACGATCGTACGTACACGACCTATGTTACCACGCCCTAACTGGTTTCGATACGTATCGGGACTCGTATCCAGGTCGTACACTACCAATTTTTTTTTACCCAAAAAGTAACATTTTTTAAACTAAAAAATTACTATTTTTTCTATAAAAAATAACAACTGGAAAATAACATTGTCACCAGCTGCCAGACGACTTTTGACAATTTTCCAACGGCAACCTTAATCAAGGACGCTATAGAACGTCCTTGTCATATTCAAAACCTTCCCATCAGTTTCGCCTCTTATGAGGAATTCCGAGGAAGTTATTGAGATTACCTTTACTGTGATGACGCCATATTTTGCTTCGTTCCAGACAGATTAGTGTGTGGTTAACGTGCATATTCAAAGCTTGGGGATACGTGCTCTGTTAGATTTACAGTAAGTCTTACATCGGACAAAGCAGCCAATTATTGACATTAATATATGTTATCATTGTATATGCGCATAAGAAGGCAAACAGACATTAGAAAGAGAATAGACATTTTACTATATATTTAGTCAAGAGCTTTATTATGTATGACATAGTCCTTTGTACAACAAATGGAATTCATTAGAAGAAGTTGATAATTATGCGTTTTGTTTTGAGGTGTAATTTGTACTTGATAGAACAGAAGATGACAGCTGAACTTTATTGACTATTGAATTTTTCTCATTGGACTGGTCCAGAAAAAGTGGATTTGAAAAATTTGGTGGACGGGATGTTGGACCTATTAAAAATGAACAGATTCCATGATCAGGCATTCACACGTTTTGGGTCTGACTCTTACTGGTCGAGAAAAATAAGAAGAGCGAAGTAGAGTCTACAGTAACTGTTATTTCTACCATCTTTTACAGTCAATTGTACAGAGGCACTTAGCCTTGTAGGATTTTAAAAAGCCAGTGGGAGTCGAACACTACACAAAACAGATTTTTTTTGTAGCGAAATGGACCATTGTGTTGAGTATCGCCCATTCACAAGTTCTCACATACTGAATCAGGTTCGGGTCCGGACCTGGACCTGATGCTCTGGACCTGAACTGGACCTGGACCTGAATCTTCTGTACCGGTACCCACCCCTAACTGATATACATTGTAAAGGAAAACACCAAATCGAAGGTCAAGTTCGATAATGAGCCCTTGGTGGCTTTATGAGGTACAGTGCATTGGAACTTGGCCTCACAGCCAGCAAGTCTTTTATTCCAGAAATAACATTAAATTTTCCAAAATACAGCAGTTAGAAACCACCGTTCTTCGACTTGCTATCCCTAAATCCCCCTATAGTCATAAAAACAACGATATAGGTTACAACATGGATAAAGGTGAACTAGCATTTCAACTGCACTCCGGGCTGCCGAACTGTTGCACTTTATCACAGGTCAACAAAATCAGGCAAAAATCCATGCACGTGCTGATGTCACCCATAAAATTCACTTCCTGTGTCCTGACGTTCTGGGTACAAAACTTGTAGAATAAGTTTCTAATCCTTTCTTATATCATTAACATTCTAGTACAACTGGAAACATTGTCACTAGCGGCAGGACGATTTTATACAATTTACAACGGATATCTGGCAACCTTCATCAAGGACGTTATATATGAAACGTCCTTACATGAAATAATTCAAAACATCAGTTTTGCCTCTGAATTGAATTCCAAAGAAGCTACATGGAGATTACCTGTACTGTGTTTACTCGTTCCAGACAAATTAGTGGATAACGTGCATATTCAAAGCTTGTGCTTTCTTGCTTCTAATGCAACAAAAGGAGCCAATTTAACTAGATTATTGATATGTCCTTGTATATGCACATTGTATATGCACATTGTATATGCACATTAAAAACGGGATGAACAGATATTAGGAATTCTACTATATGATGTACAATATACTATATCTGTTAAGTGCTTTATCTGGTACAACATAGTCTTTTGTACAGTAAATACAGTAAAATCATAAACCTGATGTACAAGGTGATATGCGTTGTGTTATGAGTTGCTATTTATCTTTGATAGAATAGAAAATGAACAATATTTTGTAGTAGAGTGTACTTTATACAAGAAAGAGAGAGCTGAACCTTGTAGACTGATATATAACCTTATATAATGCACCTAAGTTATACGGACAAAATCATATTTCTTGTGCATTTAGAAAAATTTTTGTTGTAAAATATATCTGTTCCTACATTTACCATCAAAACAAGCTTTGGTTCGGGGCGTTCTCTCTGATAGGAAAAAAAAAACTTAACGTCGAGCTAACCTTTTTCCTGATTGGTCGCAGGGATGTCAGATAGACACAGTACTAATCACATGAATGGTAATGCATATTTACAAACATTATCATATATCAAGGAGACTGATCTGGAAAAGGGTACAGCTCAGATGCTGTGACTGTTTTAAGTGAGCCGGCTGCTCTTCTTTGGAATTCCTGGTAAATCCGGTCTACCTAACACTGTGGAACAGGATTTACGGATGATCACAAAGCAAGGTGGGCTGTTTGACGATTGTTATACATGTAATAATGGTTTGAATTTCTGAGATTATCCCCGTTACCTGTGTTTGCACATTGAATTCCTTGTTGATACTTTGCATCAATTATGAAGAAAACCAATTGTGTTTCACCTCATAAACAGTTATTTTTTTCAACCTATCAAATCCTTTTTTTCTTTTTGCTTTATTGCTTCTTGGGCCGGAATACCGGTGCATTAGTAGCCTTGTTTGCAGACGTTTGAAACAGCGTCTTTTATATGTTAAAAGTGTGCGAAGAAGGCTGTTTACTTTATACACGGGTGTTTCGGAAGGGTTCATATTTTTCAGTATGATCCGGGCTTGCATTGCACAGGCTTCCATAAAGTTATTTACCAACACAGATAAACTTTCAAGCTAATATTGTCTGATGATACTACAAATTATAGCCACATTTTTCGATAAGCGTAATTGGCGGCTTTGACTCCGTATAGTACGTTGTTATCCAGAATCAATTGTTAATATTTGTATTATTGTATTTGCCTATCTTTACCAATTTTTCGGATAGTCTTGCCCATCGAGATACTTTCTAGTGTGGTGTGTAAAGAAATAAAATGCAAGTTCAGAAATTGCCTAAAAGATGTATGCCAATTTATTTCCAGTCTTAGTCATTTCAGGTCACTATGAGATATTCAAACTATTTTTTATCTTTCAGGTTGCACTTAAATGACTATACTGAGCCACAACTTGCGGTGACCATTGAAACAGATACAGTACAGAAATGGCAGGCACGAATATGTCACTTTGTCTTCTCTTTCTGTTGGCGGTTTCGCCATCTCTGGCTGGTTCATCTTGTCCTGGCCTTTGTGAGGTAAAACGTACGGGGTATTGTTATGCACGTGAAGTGATAGATATAAATCGTCATTTCCTCTATGGCTATGGCATCTCCAACTTACCTTGCGCAACTTGCAACACGACCGGGCAGAGGGATGAATATCAGCTCGGGTGTCTGCCAGCCACTCTCAGGAGGCTCCAAGTGGCAGGGCACTCCGACAGCAGCGGTAGGCTGAAGCCTCTGCCTGCTCTTTCTCAGCTCCACACGCTGCTCCTGGGGCCTGGCCACATCCTGACGGCTGAACGCGAAGCGTTTTCTGCCGTGCCAAACCTCCTCGCACTGTCCATGAGCAACAACGCCATCAAAGTCATTGGAAATTGGTTTGGCGGAATCAGCAAGTTGCAACAGCTCGAGCTCTCTGGGAATGAAATCAAAGAAATCAAGAGGAATGCTCTGCAGCCACTGACAGAGCTGTGCATTCTAAGGCTGGACCACAACAGGCTTGTTGCTGTGGAAGAGTGGTACTTCGCAGGATTGACCAACCTCAAGTATCTGCACCTGAACTACAACAACATCTCGTATATAGCCGGGAATTTCTTAGATCATCTCCCAAGGCTACAAATGTTCTCCCTTATACACAACAAGCTGGCTTCCATCTCCAGGCAGATAATCAGCACCATGTCTGGACTCAAAAAGAGTCTCTTCATAGAGGAGAATCCTTTCCGCTGCACCTGTGCCCTGGAGAGTTTGAAGTCGTTAGGGGCTAGGGCATTGAAGCCCCATGTCTACAGCAGTTTGCGGTGCAGCTACCCGCCTAGCCTTGCCGGGAGAAAGATCGCCGACGTGGAGAGAATGCTATGGCCATGTCCGCCACCCACAGCCAGGGTATCACGTCAGGGCGACGGAGCCACTCTCGTCTGTGAGGTCTTCTGGGAGAAGCAGCCAGAGATCAAGTGGTTGGACCCAAGAGGGAGGCCCGTTGGAGAAAGAGAGTCCCTCGACTCATGTGTACATGGTGGTACTGTGAGCACACGCTTGGAGCACAAAGTTCCCACCACCCAGTCTCCTGAGGGAGAAACGGCGCACTCAACCGATGACTCCAGCCTACCCTACATCGGCAAGTCCACCTCCACCCTCCGCCTGAGCAAGCAGGCCTACCGATGCTGGACGGAGGGCAGTTTCCGGTGTGTCGTGCAGTCTACACCAGGCATCACCGCTGTGGATCTACCGCTGACCAAGTCAAGTGAGATTAACGGAGGACAGAGGCAAGACAACATCATGATGACAACCGCACAGCAAAATGCAACGGTTACGGAAAGGATCATCAAACTGAAGGACAAAAACAGTCTACCGGGTGGCACTAATCCAGCAAGTACTGACAAACCGCGATGGAATAACGCGATGACCGCTGTCTACACCACAACGCCTCTCCAGCAGAACACGAGTATCATGGCAAGGATGAGCAAAACCACTGACAAGAACACCCAGCAGGGTGGCACCACTCCAGCCGATGATGATGATCCACTGAGGAAAACCGTAATGATGATTATTACCTTCATTGCAAGCGCAGGTGCAGGCCTAGTAATATTCTCGCTGTACAATGCATTGGGCACCTGTTACAGGCGCTACAAGAGGGAGCAAAATCAGCGTCAGTACTTGCACAACAATGCTGCAGGTGCTATTGGAGGCATACCACTGCAAAACATCCAGGCACCGCCCGCTGCACCCACGACTGGAAACCCTGTATCTCCACAGAACGCGTATGAAGACATCCCGGATGACAACACCATTGCTCCGTATGCCGAAACGACGCGTTTGGACAATCCCGTGTATGGCGCAGACGCGACAGGGCCGAAAGGTGCCACATCGACCCTAAACCCTTGTCCCCTACCCACAGCCGCAGGACCAACTAACTCCAACGCCTCATCAAGATCACGGCACGTGGGCAAGGCCCCAGATCCGCCTCCACGGTCTGACAGGCCAGGCAACACCAGCGACTCTGCCTACTACCCTCCAGCCACAAGGGCGACTCATGCAGAGAAGAGAAGGACCCACCGCACCAACAAAAACTCCAACGTCTCTTTGAAACCGCAAGATTCGGGACTGTCATCCAGGCCATGCCACGGGGCCACAGCAGACCCACAAGGCTCGGGCTCGGAAGGAAAGGAGGAGGTCAATGGTCCCAACATCTACCTTGACCTCAACGGCGCATCAGGCCCCTCTGGTTCGGAAACGGCTCAACAAAGGAAGGTCCCGGGTCCACTTAAACGGACCCATACGTACGTCAACTCCAACGTCTCATCGAAACCGCAAGATTCGGGACTGTCATCCAGGCCGCACCACGGGGCCGCAGCGTACCCACAAGGCTCAGGGGCGGACGGAGAAGAGGAGGTCGATGGTCCCAACATCTACCTTGACCTCAACGGCGCATCAGGCCCCTCTGGTTCGGAAACGACTCAAGCAGAGAAAATCCCGGATCCACTCCCACGGACCAAGAGGCATGCCAACTCCAGCAAACGTCTCATCGCAGCCAAAAGTCTCAGAGACGACTCGGAGAAGATCCCAGATCCGCTTCCACGGATCCACACCTATGTCAACTCCAATGTCAACTCCAAGGTCTCATCACTACCTCGAGGCATGGAGACGACTCAAGCAGAGAGGATCCCAGATCCACTTCCACGGATCCACACCTATGTCAACTCCAATGTCAACTCCAAGGTCTCATCACTACCTCGAGGCATGGAGACGACTCAAGCAGAGAGGATCCCGGATCCACTCCCACGGACCAAGAGGCGTGCCAACTCCAGCAAACGTCTCATCGCAGCCAAAAGTCTCAGAGACGACTCGGAGAAGATCCCGGATCCACTTCCACGGATCCACACCTATGTCAACTCCAACGTCTCATCACAACCACAAGGCATGGACATGATCCAAACAGAAGAGATCCCAGATCCACTTCCACGGATCCACACGTACAAAAATGTACGCCAACTCTAAAGTCTTATCACAACCACGAGGCATGGAGATGACTCATTGAAAACAGAAGAGATCCCGGACCCCTTCCACTGGTCCACATGTACATCAACTCTAACACTTCATCACAACCTCAATGCATGGGGATGACTCAACACAAAGAGATCTCGGATCCACTCCCATTCTCAGGAAATTCCACTCTTTGTGGTCTACAACAAAGATGAGAGAGCTAACCTTGCGCGGAACAGGACTATGATTCTGGACAATGATTCTGATTTGTCGTATTGAACTGTATATACAAAATGTAGTATCACTTACTTTGTTGCTGTCTGCATATGCATGTTTCCATTGTGATCTGGAGAGATGCGCTAACACATTGTGAGAATGTGTCTGAGTAAGAATTAAAAAGAGCAATAATTCTTAGGCGAGCCTATGTGAAGATTGACATTATGTATATGCTTGAATGTACATGTAATTGTTAACTTTCTAGTGTTCAAAGTTCAGTGAAATTTGTAATATCTGTGAATATATGAATGAACATTGTTTAGCTGTTGTTGAAACTCCTAACTTGCACTGTTTTAACTTTTACTGTAAATATTATTTTGTAATATTTGGCCATGCTCTCCTCCAGTTTTTCTAAAAACAGCAATTTATGACTATACAAGATTGCTTTATACATTGTCAGTACCAGTGGTCAGTAAAATTGATTGAATCGTTTGAAATTGTGGCTCCCAATTTTATTTGATTGGGCACTTCTTGTAATTACTTTTAGTTTACACAACCCTAGGCATCACTTAAATAAGCATAACTGAAGAGGATATATATCTCACTGGACAGTGGTATGTTGGCATTGGTGCTGTGTTCTAAATTCAACTAGAGATTGGCAACCTCATACCTCCATGAAATATCTACGTTTTGTAGATGCCACAAATGTAAAATTCCCATAATTTATCATTAATCAGTTTTGCCATTTTTGCCATAGATTATGCAAATTGGTTTATTTGCATATTTGGTATCCGTCTATTATGATGTGCATGTGCTACATTTATTGAAGTACAGTACTGTTATGGAAAACGATGGAATTATACAATTTCCTCATTAATTATGGAAAACAATGGAATTATACAATTTCCTCATTAATTATGCCAACTAAGTCCTCATTTGCAGACTCTGTTGATCATTAACTACTTTGCCAAAGCTACCTGCATGCTTAAAATGATGGAAGTCGTTCCTTTGTTCACTTATCCTCTTTGGAATGTCTTGGCAAAAACACCCCTGCAGTTCCAATCTCAAATGTTAGGGGGCTCAAACCTGCACCACTTTGTCATGACACCAAAAGCTATCTGTCATTCAAATAATAGGATCACATCATATCTGGGACAAGAGATACATTGCAAAAAAAACTGCTGTGATAGAATCAATCAATCAATCAATCAATCAATAACCTTTATTTAGACTGGAATAGCCCTGATGGCCTTAGCCGCTGTTCCCAGAGGTCCAGTGGACTATAATATTCACATTAATCATGAAAATGTCCCCCATTTTGCATAACTAGTATTTTATTTTTCACATTTTGGTCTAAGCTGCGTATATACATGTAACCAAATCAGAAAAATCTGTTAGTCCTATCTTGAGTTATCCTCTCCGGGAGTTTTGTTTTACAAAAATGCCCCTGCAATTCCATACATCGCTGCTAGGGGGCCCAAAGTTACATCATTTATATCAGAGCACAAGAGCTTTCTGACACCCCCAAAATCTTCTCCATGGCTTGTTCAGAACACAAGATATAAACCCGGAAGTTCCACTGCAGTACCGAAGGAAGCCACTAGGTGGCCTCCAATCTAATTCTTTTCATGTTTTATTTGTATATAGTATATTTCATCATATTATTTTTGTTGTTTTCATTATTCATATTTGCAAAATAGACAAAACAATCAAATCTTTTATCATTATAGTGGAGTACATTGCCACTCGCAAGTATATTTTCAATACACTGGCACATGAGGACTTGAACAATGTATATTCAAAACCATTCCGTCAGTTTTGTCTCTCAAAAGGAATTCTGAGGAAGCTATTGAGATTTCCTGAGATTACTGTGTTGACCCTACATTTTACCTCGTTCCAGACGGATTTGTGGTTAACGTGCATATTCAAAGCTTGGGCGTACGTGCTCCGTAAGAGTCATATAATGGACAAAGCAATCAATTATTGACGTTATAATCCATGTATATGCACAAAAGAAGGTGAACAGACATTGAACATTTTACTATATAAGTCTAGAGCTTAATCATGTACGACAGAGTCTTTTGTACAGTACAAATGTAAATGAGTTTCGTAGAAGTTCATAAAAGGTATTAAATATAAATGTCTTCATCATGACGATATGTTTTTGAAAACAACGGATATAAGTTACCCCGCGGATATAGGAGAACTGTCATTAATACCTGCATGCGTGTATCTGTTTGTGGGCCACAGCGTCACATGTTTCAAAATCTGTACAGTGATCTCAACTCACCTAACTCAATAAGTCATATTTGTTGGTTGGTTTAATCATGGATCAGACAAATTTGCTTCTGGTGACATTAAAAAAAAAACTTAACACCGAGTACCACTGCTCCTGATTGGTCCACGAGTCACATGAATGATTATGCATATTTACAAACATTACCATAAAGCACGGAAACTGGTCTGGTAATAGATGCTGTGGCTGTTTTAAGTGAGCCGGCTGCTCTTTTATGGAATTCCTGAGAAACCCAGTCTACCCAACACTGCTGAGCAAGATTCACGGTTGTCAGGTTGATCACAAAGAAAGGTGGGGTGTTTTGACGATCGTTCTAATGATAATTTGAATATCTGACCTTATCCCCGTGAACTTAAATAGAGAAAGGGCGGCAAAAGAAAATTACCTGGGTTTGCACATTGAATTACGTGTTGATAATTTACATCAAATATGCTGAAAACCAATTGCGTTTTACCACATTTATTTTACCCAACCTTCTAGAACTTTTTGTTGTTTTCTTTTACTGCTCCCATACAGTTATTGTGAACTCCTGAACTCCTGTTTCGGAAGGGTTCATATTTTTCAGTATGATCCGGGCTTGCATTGCACAGGCTTCCATAATGTCATTTACCAACACAGATAAACTTTCATGCTAATATTGTCTGCTTATACTATATCACATGAATCACCCAATGGAAATCTCCATTGATGTAGCCACTCTTATCAATGTCCGGAAGGGTTAATATTTTCCAGTATGGCCCAGGTTTGCATTGCACAGGCTTCCATAATGTTATTTACCAATACTTCAAGCTAATATTGTCTGATGATCGTACAGATTATAGCCACATTTTTTGATAAGCGTAATTGGTGGCTTTGATTCTGCGTAGTACGTTGTTATCCAGAATTAATTGTTATCAATAATATTCGTATTTGCCTATCTTTACCATTTTTTTTTGCATAGTCTTACCCATTGAGATACTTTCTAGTGTGGTGTGTAAAGAAATATAATGCAAGTTCACCTTTCTCTATGAGGTAGCCTATATCTGTTGCTATTAAGAACAAGGTATCAACGGATATCAAGTCGACGGAACAGTGGTTTCAAATTTTCAATATTTTCAGATATCACAGTTTGAAAACACCAATGGATAAAGGTCAACTAGCATCACTCCTCAGTACATCGTAAAGCATTACCAGGTCTCTCTATGTAGCCCCCCTTTCAACTAGTGCGCGAGGTCTATGTTTTAAGACAAAGTAGGGTCATTTTTCAAACCTTCTGTTGAAAGTTAAGACTTTTTCTAGGTGTTAAAAATTGTTTTTTTCATCTGGAGAAATAAAATGCACAGTGCGGTTACCTATTGAATGGATAGTGCATTGAAAATATAGCCCTTCTGTTCACCAAGACTAATTATTCCAATGGTACATTTACTCTGTAGTACATCCCTTTAGCCTTGTGCCAAATTTCATATCATGATCATTTGATGAAAAAAGATGAGCTTGTTAAAAAACCAATGGCATTACTTTTTGAAAGACCCTCGTGCTTGTCTTGACCATTGTCTCGATTTGAATAACAATTTACAGACGTGTTTTGCTTATGTCTCCGGGGCCGTCACCTGTGACGTACACTGTATTACCGACAATTCATGTAGCTGAACATGTGTACAGTAAACGGTGAACGAGCTTACAGCTGTGATGTGCTATGTGAAATTTGCACGGGTTGAGGGCAGTCGACGATTTTCTGTCTCAAAATTCAGGTGTATGGCTATTTTCTACACTTGAGAATAAAAAAAGTAGCAGTGTTTTGAAGTTTGTTGATGTCTTAAACAAACTGACAATTTTCTTGTAAAATATTTTGGCAAGATGTTCTGTTCGGCTTTCTGAGCCGCGGTGCAATTACCCAGAACTACGCCAGGGGCTGCAATTCTACCACTTTTAATCATTTTCTTTCGTTTGAAGGATTTTACGAGATCATTGTTTTATCGCCTAAATATCGGTATCTCGATGACGCAGGTAATTGCTTTCTCAAAGAACTGACAGCAAATAGAATGTTAACATTATGGGGGGGGGGGGTGGGATGTCCAAGCTATGGCATGCTTAGAACTGCATTCTTGTCACTGGAGCGACACCTAGCAGTGGCAGGTAGCATTTTTAGTATTTTTCTGAAAGATGTATACCAAAAGAATTATTGGAGGGTTGGTAGGTAATTGAAACTTTACACCTTATTGATATCTTAAGATTATTGTTTTACTCCTAGTCTTAAGCCGTTTCTTTTTACAGGTCAGCATGAGATATTCAAACTATTTTGTTCTCTTTCAGGTTGCGCTTAAATCGCATGCGACTATACTAGCTACAAGCTGCGGTGACCACTGAAACAGATAAAGAAATGGCAGGCACGAAGATGTCACTTTTTCTCCTCTTTCTGTTGGCGATTTCCCCACATCAGGCTGATTTATCTTGTCCTGCCCTTTGTGAGATCAAGCGTACGGGGTATTGTTATGCACGTGAGGTGATAGATATAAATAATTTTTTCCATGGCTATGGCATCTCCAAGTTGCCTTGCGCAATTTGCAACACGACCGGAGAAACCGATGAGAATCAGCTCGGGTGTCTGCCAGCCACTCTCAGGAGGCTCCAAGTGGCAGGGCACTCCGACAGCAGCGGGAGGCTGAAGCCTCTGCCTGGTCTCCCCCGGCTCCACACGCTGCTCCTGGGGCCTGGCCACATCCTGACGGCTGAATGCGAAACGTTTTCGCCTGTGCCAAACCTCCTTGGGCTGTCCATGAGCAACAACGCCATCAAAGTCATTGGAAACTGGTTTGGTGCAATCAGTAAGCTGCAAAAGCTCGAGCTCTCTCGAAATGAAATCAAAGAAATCAAGAGGAACGCTCTGCGGCCACTGACAGGGCTGTGCGTTCTAAGGCTGAACTACAACCGACTTGTTGCTGTGGAAGAGTGGTACTTCACAAGATTAAACAACCTTGAGTATCTGCACCTGAACTACAACAACATCTCGTATATAGCCAGGGATTTCTTAGATCAGCTCCCAAGGCTACATACGCTCTCTCTTAAACACAACAAGCTGGCTTCCACCCCCGGGCAGATAATCAGCGCCATGTCCGGAATCAAGAAGAGACTCTTCATAGAGGAGAATCCTTTCCGCTGTACCTGTGCCCTGGAGGGTTTGAAGTCGGTAGGAGCAGGGGCATTGCAGCCCTATGTCTACAGCAAGTTGCGGTGCAGCTACCCGCCTAGCCTCTCAGGAAGAAAGATCGCCGACGTGGAGAGGATGCCATGTCCGCCACCTACAGCCAGGGTGTCGCGTCAGGGCGACGGAGCCACTCTCGTCTGTGAGGTCTTCTGGGAGGAGAAGCAGCCAGAGATCAAGTGGTTGGATCCAAGGGGGAGGGTTGTTGGAGACAGAGGATCACTCGACCAATGTGGCGGCGCTGTAACCACACACTTGGAGCTCGAGGTTCCCACCACCCAGTCTCCTGAAGGAGGAATGGCGTATTCAACCGACGACTCCGGCCTACCCTACATCGGCAAGTCCACCTCCACCCTCCGCCTGAGTCAGCATGCATGCCGGTGCTGGACGCAGGGCAGTTTCCGGTGTGTCGTGCAGTCTACACCAGGCATCACTACTGTGGATCTACCTCTGACCAAGTCAAGTGAGATAAGCGAAGGAGAACAGAGGCAAGACAACATCATGATGACAACCGTCTTCAGCGGCACAACACCCGTCCAACAAAACGTAAAGGTTACGGAAAGGATCATCAAACCAAAGGACAAGAACAGTCTGCCGGATGGTATCAATCCAGCAAGTGATGACAAACCGCGATGGAATGCCGTGATTACCGCTGCCTACATCACAGCACCTGTCCAGAAGAACACGAGGATCACGGCAAGGATGAGCGAACCCACCGACAAGAACACCAAGCAGGGCGGCACCACTCCAGCTGATGATGATGACCCACTGTGGAAAACCGTGATGATGATCGTTACCTTCATCGCGAGCGCAGGCCTGGTCCTGTTCTCTCTGTACAAGGCATCGGGCGCTTGTTACAGGCGCTACAAGAGGAGGCAAAATCAGCATCAGTACTTGCAGGGCAACGCTGCAGGCGCTCTCGGAGGCATACCGCTGCAAAACATCCAGTCACCGCCCGCTGCACCCACGACTGGGAACCCTGTACCTCCACAGCATGCGTATGAAGATGACACTCCCATTACTCCGTATGCCGAAACGACGCGTTTGGACAATCCCGTGTATGGCGCAGACGTGACCGACCCGAAAGGTGCCACATCGACCGCAAACCCTCGTCCCCTACCCACGGCCGCAGGGCGAACCAACCCCAACGCCTCATCAAGACCACGGCGCGTGGGGAAGGCCCCAGATCCACCTCCACGGTTTGACAGGTCAGCCAACACCAGCGACTCTACCTACTACCCTCCAGCCACTGGGGCGACTCGTACAGAGAAGAGAAGTACCCGCCGCACCTTCAAAAACTCCAACGTCTCATCCAAACCACAAGATTCGGGACTGTCGTCCAGGCCACAGCACAGAGCTGCAGCGGGGCCACAAGGCTCGGAGACAGACGGAGAAGAGGAAAGCGATGGTCCCAACATCTACCTTGACCTCAACGGCGCAACAGGCACCTCTGGTTCAGAAACGACTCAACCAAAGAAGATCCCGGGTCCACTTAAATGGACCCATACGTACGTCAACTCCAACGTCTCATCGAAACCGCAAGGTTCAGGACTGTCGTCCAGGCCACGCTGCGGAGCCACAACGGACCCACAAGGCTCGGGGACGGACGAAGAAGAGGAGGTCGATGGTCCCAACATCTACCTTGACCTCAATGGCGTGTCCGGTTCGGAAACGACTCAACCAAAGAAGATCCCGGGTCCACTTCCGCGGACCAAGAGGCATGCCAACTCCAGCAAACGTCTCATCGCAACCAAAAGTCTCAGAGACGACTCGGAGAAGATCCCGGATCCGCTTCCACGGATCCACACGTATGTCAACTCCAACGTCTCATCACTACCTCGAGGCATGGAGACGACTCAAGCAGAGAGGATCCCGGATCCACTCCCACTGACCAAGAGGCGTGCCAACTCCAGCAAACGTCTCATTGCAACCAAAAGGTTCACAGACGACTTGGAAAAGATCCCGGATCCGCTTCCACGGATCCACACGTATGTCAACTCCAACGTCTCATCACAACCTCGAGGCATGGAGACGACTCAAGCAGAGAAGATCCCGGATCCACTCCCACGGACCAAGAGGCGTGCCAACTCCAGCAAACGTCTCATCACAGCCAAAAGTCTCAGAGACGACTCGGAGAAGATCCCGGATCCGCTTCCACGGATCCACACGTATGTCAACTCCAACGTCTCATCACTACCTCGAGGCATGGACATGATCCAAACAGAAGAGATCCCGGATCCGCTTCCCCGGACCCACACGTACAAAAATGTACGCCAGCTCTAGTGTCTCGCCACAACCATTAGACAACTCATTGAAAAAAAAAAGAGATCCCGGTGTGACAGCGATCTCGCCCCCCCCCCGTGATCTCGCCCCCCCCCCCGGGGGCGAAATCACTAGCGATCTCGCCCTCCCCGGCTAGTGATCTCGCCCCCCTACCTCGCCCCCCTTTAGCGATTTCGCCCCCCCCCCAAAAAAAAAACGGGTTTACAAGACATTTTAGAAGTTGATTGGTATAAATCACAAAATGCAGTTTCAGAATGATATAAGTACACGAGTTTGATACATAACTCCATTCATAGTATCAATATCAACGTAATTACATGGTAATAAGATAGTTGAACTTGTTTCAGACAAGGAGGGTTGGGTCCCTTGTATTCCCATTATTGCATATACCTGAGTCTTGACATAAGATGTATTTCATTGTATTCACCTGTCCTCAAGCAACCTATATATCTCCAATATGAAGTCTCTACCATGAAGTGACCACAAAAGAACTATGTAATGTCTTTATTGATTATGCAAATATTAGGTATTAATTAGAATAACGCACATTTTGGTATATGCACCTGGCCAAGGGATATCTTCACCTCCAACATGACTGTTTTTTCTAGTATTTAGGAACTGATGCATTTACCCGTGTTTCTTAAGTCTGGTACTTTACCAGTGTTTGTGTAGCATTTAGCAACAGCTATATCAACTTGCGCGTAGATAGTGTTTATAATGAGAAACTATTATTCACGTGTGTTTTTGTTAGTGCTTTGGAAATGTTTCCAGCACAAGAAAGAAAACACTGTGACAAATTGAAAACATATAGCTGACGTATTCCGTACCATAGACGGTGTTGATTTATACGTTCGCAGTAGCACTGTTTTTATGCCACCTCAGCTGAAAAAATGTCTTTTTCATTTCAATGTCATGTTTGCACCGAACAATATAGAATCGACTTTCGAGGTATGACATCTTACGGTACGGTAAAAAGGTGCCATATAGGTACCAGGTAACACACCATATACGTTACTCCCCAGGTGCAGTATAGCACCAGGTAGCGCACCTGTAATATGTAGTATGTAGTAACCAGCTGCTCTTGGGGGGGGGGGCGAAAACGCTAAAGGGGGGCGAAAACGCTTGTGATCTCGCCCCCGGGGGGGGGGGGCGGAACGAAATCCCTGGGGGGGGCGAAATCCCTTTCACACCGGACCCCTTCCACTGGTCCACATGTACATCAACTCTAACGTTTCATCACAACCACAGGGCATGGAGACAATTCAAATGGAAGAGATCCCGGATCCACTGCCACTCTCAAGAAATTCCACTCTTTATGGTCTACAACAAAGATGAGAGAGCTAACCTTGCACGGAACAGGACTATGATTATGGACAATGATTCTGATTTGACGTATTGGACTGTATATAGTATTATATTACTTAATATAAATGTTGTCTGTATGTTCCTATGTGATGGTTGGAAAGATGTGCTAATACATGTGAGAAGAGCTATTCTGGAAAATAAACAGTGATATTATTGTTAAGCATCTTGAAAATAAGAGCAAAATAACAAATTGATGAATTGTATGTCAGGAATTCAATGATGATTCTGTGGTAAAAAAAGAGCAATAATTGTTAGGCGAGCCTATCTGAAATTTAACATTATGTATTTGCTTCCAATTATAGTGTTACATGTACATTCAACGTTCTGTGAAAGTTGTAATTTCTGTGAATATATGAATGAACGTTGTTTAATTGTTGAAACATCTACTGTGAACATATTTTGTTTGCTCTCCTTCAGGTTTTCTAAAAACAGCAGTTTATGATTATATAAAAGTTTGCTCTATACAATGTCATGTACATTGTCAGTATCACTGGTCAGTAAAATTGATTGAATCGTTTGAATTGTGGCTCCTAGTTTTATTTGATTGGTGACTTCTTGTTAATTCCTTAAGTTTACAACCCTGAGCATCACTTACTATAGATTTTATCTCACTGGACAGTGGTATGTTGACATTGTTACTGTTCTAAATTGAATTTGTGTTACCTTTATAATGAGAATATAATGCAAAATGTAAAAGTATATGATACGTGAATGAAAAGACAACAAAACACAAAAAGCGTAAAAAGATTGATGAAATTCATTGAGCGGTCACAGATGACACCGCAGATGTAAAGCAGCTTTAGTGACATACACGCTTAAAGAACCTCTGACAAAGGTCAAGGTTGATTTCGGGCCCCCAGGTGTGCAGCAGAACTTCCATTTTTTTAATCCTTTCCCTTAATAATGCTGTGGTCTTAATTCTTTTTTAAATGGCAGATAGCTTGTGATATAAGGAAGAAGTGGTTTAGGTTTTTTCCTAGCATCTTACTTTGGAACTGCAGGGATGTATGCTTTTATTGTTTCATTATTATATTATATTTTTTGTTGTGAGCCCTTAAAGCCCATTGAGGTTAAGCTATACGATTTATTAAGGTTTTAATTCATTCATCAAAATGATAAAAGATCACTCGGCAAGAAAGCAATGTCGATTCTTTGAACAGTTTTATTTTAAAATCTAATTTAGGTTGAATTAGCTATTTACAAGACTAGCCTTGAAAATTTCATTTCAAGACATACCACACAACGAATTCAATAGTAAGTGGTTATATATTGACTGTCCAAGTCTCATAGTTCTGTGCCTATAGTTGGTAATATTGGTATTCTAGGCAGGCTTTTATAATCAGCTCATGTTGATTTCATTGTATGGATAACATCCTCTGGGCACACCAAAACTGATGCAAACGCGCACAAATAAGTTAAGCCCAAAAAGTTACCTTCATTATAAAATCTAAGTTATAAGAAAACTTTTCTTTGACTTTACAAGACTTTGCTCATTAGTATACGTTTTCCAATATCTTTTTGCAATCTATGATATGAAGATTTGATCGTTTAAAAGGTTCTTTGAATGTATGATTTATAGGCTATAGAAATTTGGGGATACAATACGATATTTGAGTCATCTGAAGATAGCAGCACATTCCCTAGCTATACATTCAGTGAAGAGCTGGCTGTTGAATTTTACCCACAGTTCCACGGTGCTAGTGTTGACCTTGGTGGTGACCTTGACATGGAGGAGACAGAGGCCCTGCTGCAGGAGGGTTCCGCTGGCTATGGCCTCATTACCTAAACAAACAAACAAACATGGATACAGCTGTACTGTATCATATACCTTGTAATATGCTTCAAGACCTACCACATCAGGTTTGTACTGAATAAGTTACAAGATGCATATCCGCACAGATTTAATTTATACACTCACACTGGAAAGGATCTTATCAATAAGTGTATTGTAAACTTCCTGTGACTTTGCTATCTTCTTGTGTCTTTGGAACTTCTCTGCTTGTGACGCTTTGTATTGCCGTAAGTGGCTGGGCATATCCCTCTGTCCATTCACTGTTTGGTAATCGTTGTCTTGCTTGCATTGCTTGTGAAGTTGTGTACGAAGAGAGTGTTCTTTGCTTGCAAAGAGTTGCCTCTGTGAATTTTGGGGATTAGTGTGTATCTGTGCTTGTACAGAAGCATCTAATTGCACTGCTTCTAGTGAATTGGTTTTATTTTACCAAGGAGGTTAAAGATTTAACCTCCTTGATTTTACTCAAGTTTTGAATGGTAGTTTACTTTAAATGTATGTTTAAGTTGGTGGACTTGTTTGGCAGGCGGGTTCATAACCCGGCGTTTCTCGGCGTGACGTTGTCACCCTGCCTTGGAGGCAAGTTTTCACCCTTTTCCACGAAATATTCTGTTTCGGTAATTTTTTTTCGAAAGATGAGTCTCCGGGTTGAGTCTCAAGTTTTGAAGTCGCTTTACTCCTAAAACAAAAGGGGGCTCTTTGACATGCTCAAAAATCTCCATTTAATGTCAAATGCAAGGTATGTCCCTACACAGAGCTTCGAGTCGAGTGCACTAGTTAGGAAATTGGTGTCAAGTACTTTTCCAATTATAGCACACCCTTTTAGTATATTCAATAGTAATGGTTGATCAAAATAATCTTACCTATGATATCTACAGGATGGATCCCAAGACTGCCTCGTAACATGTCCATGATGACTGCTACTTTAGTGACATTTCAGGGACGTTTAATATGTACACGGGGCCAAATACAACGGCCATACATAGTCATCAAGATGACTGTTCCAAAAACTGTCTAACCCTGAGTTTTGACAGAGAAGACACTTATAATGTACATTATTTACAGAGTGAGCCTGTAAAACTGTACATTATAAGTGTCTTCTCTGTCATGACAGTGAAAGAGTAGCTCTTCAGGGAGATCAACTGTTTCGATATTACTTTCACTTTCACTTGTTCAATCCAACGGTAAAATATCACTCTTCAACAAAATATTGTCGATGTTTCAGATTTTATTTACCTATTTTCAAGGCTAGCCAAACTGCATATCATAACAGATTTTGAGACTTACATCTTACAATGAGTTATCGGTACATCTTTAGTGGTTATTTGGTGACTTACCCAATCTGGGACAGTACAGGAAACTCAGCTTAATCACAAGGTAGTACTGGTGCACCCTTATACATCCTCCCGTTTCATTTGGAGCCGTCTTCGACGACGTAATTACAAACATAATCAATAGTGGCACAAAACTTACAAAACTTTAGAACAAATCGGAATGATTTACGTGTTATTGCGGGTTATAAAATCGACGCTCATCAACTACTGTAACAATACAAGAATACTATCGTTACTTAATATACATGGACAAGTTGCAACTTTTTTCAATGAAACATTTTGCGTTCTCAGATCTAAAAGATTCACAGTTTGTTCATATCTTTAAGTCCAACGTCAGGTCATGACTTTTCTCTTCTGTTCCTTTTCGTGTTTTTTCTCTCGATCCTCTCGACTCGTCCCCAGGCCTGTCTTCATACTGCACACAGGTCCCGAACTTGCGATGATCCTTCCGATAGCATGTTCCGGGGCCCTGTCGGATGTACCGCCGGTGTTGAACACTTTTGCGCTGTAGAAGTCCTGGTTGAAGTTCATTTGCGAGCCGTTTTCCGGAAGAAGCAGGTGACGTTACACGGTTGGGGTCCCAAAGTGACGTGAAGTCCTACCATCCTCACAGTGTCTGTATGGGGAAGAAGGACGAAAACACACAACGCAACATGTACAGTCCGACCGCCTTAACCAAGAAGATTAAAATACTTGCTCTAACTTACGTTTCACTTCGTTTCCTAACTTCAGATGACCAAGCGCATATCTCGCTTCATGTTCCTGGTGGTCTCTACTAACTTAAACCAGCATACACAAGCTTATCTTATATCACATTTCGCAAGACAACCAACCAGTTCATCTATCTAACTACGGTGAAATCGTTCCCATCTGAATAAAATTCAGTCCCCGAAGTCTGGGTTTCCAAGAGAACGAATTACCGACCCCCACCAACTCACTTCTGAAACCTTGAACTGGCTGGAAATCTGAATGATTCATGTTGTAGTTATTATGTTCAAATCTCGTCTTAATGGTCTTATCCGCTAGATGCGGGGTGTAGGAATCCGTTTGCACGCTGCCGAAGTGATTTCAAAGCCATAGTCGGACTTGCTTCTATTTTTATTTGCCAGTTTCTATGCCTATCGATTGGTACACTGCTGGGGCAGGTATAGCTTCTGTCGGTCCGTGCGGCGGAATATCAGTATTGTCAACCGGGAAATTTACGATCGGATCTGTGGCTACATTTACTGGTGCTACAGATTCGGCCACGAATAAGACTTGTATTTCCTGATCTTCAATATCTTTGTTACTGTCTTTATGGTTACCTTCAGTATCATTTATCTTGTCTACAGAGAGTTCATTAGTCGGTGGGTCATGCCTACCTCTACGGTTAACTTCCAGATGGGCAAACGTGCACCGGGTTAACATGTCACGGTGTAAGGTTCTTGTAGGGTTATCTCCCCTTCAGGCGTAACCTCATATACAGGAATATCATCATTTGGCTGAATTTCAATGACGTGTACGGAGCGCAAGATCAACAGGTAGTCGTGCAGGTCGGCTAAACATTAGGAAATACGGAGAGTACCCTGTAGTGCTATGCACGATGTTATTGTTCGAGTGGACTAACTCAGGTAGATATTCTGTCCATCTCCTTTTGTTAGGAGGTCAAAGTTCCTAACATATTTGAAAAATTCTATTAAATATTGCCATTACCGATTCCAGTCGGGATGATAAGGAGTTATTGTTCTAGATTGTACATCTCGCTGATGGTAGCTGACTGAAAGTTAGGGCTCTGATTTGAATGTAGCTTTCTAGGAAACCGTATGGCATGATGAAATGTCTCCACAATGCCTTGGCAGTCATGATCATTGTTTGGTATTTGGCAGCAACTGTTTCACTAAAGTTAGTGAAGTGATCCGTTATCTATAAGTTGTTCTCATGACCACTACTGTTCACTTTTTCAACTTTCAACCTTCTGAGTGATACTGGGAAAACTATATGTGGCGCTATTTCTGCAAAGGTTCCCGTCTGGACATGAAAGGTTTAAGTTTCCAGTACTGAATATAGCTTGCAGAATATCGGGAGCAATTTTTAAGATATTTTTTCTATGTTGATTTCTGTAATGAACAACCCCTCACAGTCACAGTTTGCTTGTTAGGTACTATTTCTATCATGGTGACATGAATCCCATTTAGAAAAGTTGCATTGTGCCTTTAGCATGACATGAATAAAACTGATACATATGCTGCCAGGGCAAGCCAAGCTAGGGTGACATTTGCTGTGCATTACGTGACATGTGACCTCTGTGATCAATCCAAACCCTCAGTTGCCCGATCTTCACAATCATCAAATCTTTTTCTTTCTTCAAACCCTTCCAATGTTGTTCCTGTCCCCATACATCCTCCCCACCTGAATCCATAGCTTCATCCTCACAAGCCTTGTTACCGTCATACAGGAGGTCATCCGACAACCGGTAAGCCTTGGCCCTCATTGTTCTTATAAAGTCTCTGACCCCTTCAGCACTGAACCTGTTACTACTAAGCCAAACAATTTCTACAGATGTACTAGCCTTCAGCCATGCAGCTATGGTGGGGAGGGTTTTGTCAGTGATGATATTTCCCGGAATGTATACATGGGTCAGGATGGGAAGGTTGATAAGAGCTTCTATCATTTCTACAACATCTGACAGTCTGTTAAAACCAAGGTCCACCTTCCTCAGGTTTTTACACGAACTAAGGAATATCGACAGACCAGGCCCTGCTATATAGTCAATATCGTTGTGACTGATATTTATCTCCTCCAAGTTGGGGAGGGAAGGTAGAACATATCCCATCTCAGACAACTTGTTACAACTAAGGTTCACCTTCTTCAACTTCTGACATAAACCGAAAACTTCAGCAAGACCGAGCATTGCGTCATCATTGATAACATTGTGACTAAGATCTATCTCCTCCAAGTAGGGAAGGAAAGGTAATAGGTTTAGGCGACAACACAGCTTGTTATGACTGAGGTTCAGTTTATTCAGGTTCTGACATGAACGAAGGCCTTCGGCAAGACCAGGCGTTGTCATACAACTAATGACATTGTGACTGAGATTTATCTCTTCCAAGCTGGGAAGGGGAAGTATAAAATCTCCTATGGTATTAAGCAACTTATTACAACTAAGGTTCAACCTCTTCAGGTTCCGACACGCACCAAGACATTTAGCAAGACCAGGCGCTGCATTATCACAAAAACTGTTGTGACTGAGATCTATTTCTTCCAAGTTGGGGAGGGGAGGTAAGAAGTTTATAGATAACTTGTTGTAACTAAGGTCCACTTTCTTAAGGTTCTGACACGAGCCAAAGAATTTCGCAAGACCAGGCACTGTTTCATCAGTAATTGCATTATGACTGAGATCTATCTCCTCCAAGAAGGGTAGTGGAGGTAAGAAATCTTCCCTGATAGAAAAATTGTTGTAACTAAGGTCCACTTTCTTCAGGTTCTGACACGAGCCAAAGAATTTCGCAAGACCAGGCACTGCTTCATCAGTAATTGCATTATGACTGAGATCTATCTCCTCCAAGCAGGGGAGGGGAGGTAAGAAATCTTTTCTAACAGATGGTTTCTTCCAACTAACCGTCATCCTCTTTAAGTTTTGGCATGCAGCAAGACCTTTGACAAGATCAGGAACTGTGGCATCACTAATTTCATCGTAGCTGGGATCTATCTCCTCCGAGCTGGGAAGCTGAAGAAGGAAGACTCCATCACCAGGACAACTATTTATTACTTCATTCATGTTCCGAGTTGAATCTGGATATTTTGCAAGATCACGCCCTTCCTCCCCACCAACGTGGTCGTGTCTGAGGTCTGATTTTGGTTTTTCTCTTACACTCTTCGTTAACGATGTACTATTGCCGCGTACAGCTAAAGTGTTGAGTGACGGAGTGAACAGAAGATATGGGACAATTTCAGAGAAAGCTGTAGTATCAATTTCTGTCTTTTGAATACTGAGCACGCGCAGTGAAGGACAGTACAGAAGACACCTCTGTATGTCATCAACTAGTAAGCCTCTGTCACATCTTGTGAAGTACAAGATTTGATGCATCAGATCTATTTGTTCCATCTGGACATCAGCATTGCCGTACTTTGTTTGGAAAAGCGGTATGTAACTTAAACAGCGCATTTCATCGGGGGGACTGATGTTTATGGCAACTCCGTGTTTGCCGATTGGATACAGTTTGACTAGGTTCTTACATGTCATTATGTTTGGAAGCGTTATCTCCGTTATTGATGGTGTCTTTGACATGAAAAGTGTCAGGCTGTGGAGTCCATGGAAGGAGATTTCTGGGAGGGGACGCAAATCTAGTGCTTTCTCTGGAAACAAGACTTCTACCACAGGTGCCAATACATCTAATTGTTTTGATTCCACAGCTGTAGTTACAACATGTAATAAATTATTGAATTCCCCAGGTTCCTTATCTGATTGAAGGAGTGAACTAACAAACTGAATTAGCTGCTTTTTGTGACACTGTGATTGGCCCAGCAGATGGGCAACACAGTAACAACTGAGAGGAAGACTAGTAACAACTGAGAGCAAATTTCTGACTTGGTTCTCATGATCAGCGGTAGTTTTAAGGATTTGCGATATCCACTTTGCAATGAGGAATTGTCGTATGCTGTCGTGAACAAACCGGAAAGAACCACTGCAGTCAGGTGCAGAGAATGTTGGTTGTAACAACCCAAGACTAGACTGTTGAATATCAGCCCACTCCAGCTGGCTTTGACCTACAAGATACTGATGGTTGTTTGCCTCATTGGTATACGCTATCTTTCCCAATACTAGGCTTTGACTTTCATAGATAGTCTCGAAATCGGTATACATGCCTTTCTTATGGCAAACCTGCTTTGTACATACTTTTGTAACAAATTCTACAAAAGTTGATAATGTACCAGGAAAGCTTTGATACTGTTTCCAGTATTCACACAAGTAAGGGTGGAAAAACCTGTCCCTGATGAGATGCTTTACAAGTAAGCTACTTGGCCAGCTCTGCTGGATAGCCCTCGTTGTGTCTTTATCAGTCTTGAAGAAGTCTTTGACACAGTTATCCCAGGCCAAAGCGTCTTCACCAGTTGGACACATTGACTGGCCGATAGTGCTGCTGTCTGCTAGTGAAATAAAGTAAGAGAGAATTTTAAGTTTTCGATCACTTACATAAATTCCCATCATTCTAAAACATCGGCTTCATTTGAGTAAGATGTAACAAAAACTACATGCAAAAGAGAAATATGTTGGTGTGCATGGAATTCGTTCCACCTGAAGAATGTCTTTGTCCAACGGAAATCTGTTGGATCACAGTGAAAGAAAGATCAATAGAACAGATAATTGTTCCATTTACCGAAATTCGGAGATGCCCCATCGTCCTCAGAAATGTCTCCTCCCTCCATGTTGCTGAGGGTAACACCAGGCTCAGATGACGATAAGTCTCTGTCAGTGTCACCTGATAAGCTGTCATCAGCTTTATAATGCCCTATTAGTGAAGTAACCAAAAAGATGAAGCGATTTCAAGAAACCAAGAGTTCCGAAACCTCATAACTTGATGAGCTCATGATATATTTGGAGCTTTTGTGAAGTTCTCATTTTATCATGTCTCATTTTCTATGGAAATAAAGTTGTAAATGTCATGGTACGTGATGGCCTTCTCTACCCAAATAACAAATCCATGGAATACGTGAAATGTGCCTCCTTAAGCAGAATTTCATTTTAACATGTCAACTAAGGACACAAATGGCGTCCACATTTACATAATCCATGCATGGTGATTTTCACCTTTATAAAATTGAGATCATTTACCACCAAGTCTTTAATGCGATTTTATAATCATAAGAATTATGTGAATTAGCCCCATTTGCACACAAAAACTGAGGATTCATGAAGTTTCCTCATTTATTATGCAAATTAAGGCCAATTTTGAATTTTGCAGTTTTTCACGTTAAAAGCTCTTTCCCACCAGAAAAATGAAACTAAAGTAACTAAAATTAGGTAAAATTAGGCAAACGATATCAAACAAATTGTCACCGACTACTTTCACGTCACTATCTAATGCACAGTATATTTGTTATTTTAGCATTGAATTAGAATTCTTTGGAGGTCATCAACTACTTACCGTATGCTGTACTTGAAAGTGAAGCTGCTTTACGTACTGCACCACCAGAGTCTTCATCTGAGGCAATATACCAATTTGAAGGCATGTACCAGCAAAAGTGAACATGTATGTGCCCTTGTACCAGAGAGTATTGAAAAATGAGCACTGACACACTACGCGACACACTCAGTGTGTTAATAGCCACAGCGTAAAAACAGTGTTTTCAAACCCTCTACTGAATGTAACTGTCAAAGAATACACAGCATGTCGTCTCACCATCATCCGTATCTCCATCTGAACTTGACCCGTCACCTTTAGCTTCTTGACCTTTCCACCCTGACCCCCATGACCCATCGTCGGCATCGTTCTGGAACAGCGCACCGGTCTCTACGTCATCTACGAATAAAATTTTGAAATAACTGAAATCGCAAAGACGATGGTCTCAGATACACATCAAATCATCTACTAAATAGAGTAGGCCTCATGACCTAGAAGGAGCAATCAATCGGCAAATAATTAGCATATACCAACTGCACATGTTACCTGCTATCTGGTGCAGGCCAGCTGCTCTCAGTCCCACCAACACAGCGTCCACTGTTGCTCCCCACAGTTCCCTCTGTACCCACTCCCACAGACACCAGTGGGGATGGTGGCTGGGGTGATATGTGCTGCTGATCCTCTCCACGTCTGCACTGGTGAATCCCAGCTGTAAGGCCAGCCATGTCCAGTAGGGACCCAGTCTGTCGGCTAACACCATCAGCCGGTAGTAGCAGTCTGGAAAAAAGAGAAAAGGTTTGACCAATTATAAAATTGTATCCTATTTGTGTGCTGTGACGATGCAACAGTTTCCTCGCCGTCAGCAACTGCAAATCTGTTTAGTTAGCATGGTGGCATACTTTATCACAACTTGTACACCCAGCTAGGCATCGTTGAAATTTAAAAAACACCAATTAGTCAATAGAAATGCATATAAAACAAGCATATGCTTGACATGTGTAGACAATGTCCATATGAAAAAATGGAATCAATGCCATATCGGAATCACTATGTGATTGTGAAACACTGGATGTACTTACGATAACAGAAGGGGTCGTCCTGTTGAAGATCCTGATGTATCAGATTTGTTTGTTCTATCCGGACACCAGTGCCCATTTCTGTCTTTATCTGGACGCTGTTTTCAGTCGTTGACTGGTCCATTTTATGGTGATGATCTTCTCTTCTCGCATGGAAATGTGGTTCTGCCTTGACAAGGAGGTGCATCCCTTCAATGTCGAATGGCGGTGGTCTATTTACTAGTTCCGTTTTAAAGTGAAAAGGCTGCTGTGATTTCAATGGTGAAGTTGTTTCTGTGTCCTCTATTTCCATTGGGTAGCTGCACGATGGAAGGTTTTGGGTTGGTTCAGTCTTAATTGAAGACTGTTTGAAGACATCTGGAAATCCGGATATACTTATTCCCACCTGGCTTTTCCCTACAGGACCTTTTGGTTCATCTAATGTAAAGTAAATGCAAGGGTTATAATTTGAATACATAACAGGCATTCACAGATTTGGGAGAAACATTTCTTGAAAATATTACTGTTCATTTGACTGATACGTTGTGTCACACAGTCACAGAAAATTAAGATTACCTTCATCAGAGAGACTGCCGTCTTGACATCCTCCATCCACTCCCAGTAGTGTGACGTGTACGTACAGATCATCGCCTTCTTCTGCCCTCATGTCGTCTGTGATCAGTTCCCGGGTCAGAGTTTCGGACAAACGTCCGTCTCTGTAGCCGTTTAGAAACGTGTCGTAGCATGAAGTATCTTCAAATTCGAGGTGACAAAGCAAACAGCCACGTGTTAACCTCTTTAAACAGGCGGAAAAAGCCTTAAAACACTTAACAACTCTCGTGTAGGTTGAAAGGTCTCTAAAGGCGGCTTCTGTAAATAACGTCTCGGACACTGTTCTAACATGCCGATCAGCTCTGCTTTTGAGTAGTAGTTTCGCGCTTATTCCAAGTCGCGGTCCTTCCGAATAGCTATCTGATTTGTCTAATCCAAGAAGGACATTTGCATGTTCTTGGAACGCGGTAAGTGCGCTTTCGAACTCATCTGGATTCCTCACATTCCCTGGGTGAAATATGTTCTCACTTCGCTTCAGCATGGTTGAGTAGACATTACATTCATCTGTTGAATCATCCGAGTCAGGATCACCTGCTTTGAGTTCAGGAACCAGAACGTCTGTCTTGTCGTGTCCCCCAACATGTTCTGTAACCAAATAATTACAGGAAATCATTCATCATAAGTAAAACCCACTGTTTGTAGTAAATTGCTACAGTCATCTATCCGTTTTAGCTTGTATCCACTTCCACAAAAACAAGAAAGCAGTAATTGGGCATTAAGCATGAAACGGGTGAACACTGGCTTGGTATTTATTGGTGATTTATCAATCTTACCCTCATCGGAAAAACTTTCTTCTTGACGTCCTCCATTCACTCCCAGCAGTGTGATGTGTACGTACAGACTCTCCCATCCTTTCGCTCTCATGTCGTCTGTGATCAGTTCCTGGGTCAGGGTTTCGGACACACGTCCGTCTCTGTAGCCGCTTAGAAACGTGTCGTAGCATGAAGCATCTTCAAATTCGAGGTAACAGAGTACACATCCGCGCGCGACCTCTTTAAGCCTGGCACTGAATTTTTCAAAACAGATCGCAAAGTGGTGATAAGTTTCAGTTTTTTCTAGAATTTCGTCTGTAAAAATTTCGTCCTGGACCCTGGCTATCTCCTCAATAGCTTTATTTCTGATGGTCACCTTTGCCATGACCATTTCGTGGTTTTGAGCGTCCGAAATTAGTGATGTATATGCTTTAGCATGCAGGTCAAACGCGTTTACAGCCTGTTCAAATTTCGTTACATCTGCGAGAACCTCTTTGTGGAAAATCGTTTTACATTTGTCAACGAGCTTGTAAAAGATTTCCACCCGGGTATCGGCTGAAACGAGTTCTTCAGTTTCGTGAGGTTCATCTACAGGATCAGGTTTGGTCCTCGGCTTCTTCGAACTTTTTGAAATAATCTGATCTGGATCTTCTCCCTTTCTTTTTGCTTCACTTCCTGTTGAAAATAAGTATAGTTTTGTGAAAGAAACATACAAGCAAAGTGTTAAAATGTTTTTTTTATGATGACATGGCATTAGGCCATTAATTTCATTAACACTAAGGGAAACTATGCATTTGGTGTAAGCAATATCTGCAATGAAACATCTCAACGCCAACAGCAGACAAGATATATTGAGTGATTACTGCGATATTGCTATGAATGTGGCACTTGATTTTTAATTAATGATGTCTATAACTAAAACCTAACCTTGCAAACTTTCTGCAGTCATCCTGTGGCCAATGTTACAGAGTGCCTGCTTCAGAACCTGAAGAGTAGCTTTACTTCCCTTATCGGCTAGCCATTTCTGAAGCACCTCTCTGCACCTGTGATCTTGGTTGTGTTGGTCGCGTGCAATTACTTTGATCGTATTGTGTTTGAAGTCCAGCTCCCGGGCCAGGTCGTTCCAATTGTCACTGACGGCTTTGACGACTTCCTCAACACATCTCTTGTCAACTGAAGCGTATATTCGTTCGAAAGCTCAATATGGGCTAAATTGATTATGAAGTAACCATGATTATACTACTATATAGTGATAGAAATCATAGCCTATCATTGCCCGGTGTAGAAACTGACGTTATGTTTTGTCGTTTCCTGTTGGCTTGATAGGGGAAGCACCTGCCAATTCCGTCAACAAAATAAGAAGCATTACTGCCAATTTGCATATAGGTACCATTGTAACCGCTGGTTCAATCTTTCTGCTAGTTAACGACGGCGTTTGCAATCGAAAAGATTTAGCCGACGGTCACAACGGAGGATGGCACCAAGGCTAGCTAATCTGGCAGTTTGTAAGATTTTTTTCTTACCTTCCATTGGCACTGCTACACCCTCTGAACCAGATCTTCTTCCCGGGGCCCTCGACTCTTCTGGCATGAACGTGGCCCCCATTTTTTAACCTTCGCCTTTTTCCGAATTTTTATTGACCTCCTCGCATCTGTAACAATCAACAATCCTTAGTAATATTATAGAGAACTAGAAAGGCCGACATTTGCTCTCGAGCTAATACAGCATATTTAATTCGGCACGGTAATAGTGGTTGCCCCTCGATCTGTGTATCGGAAAAAGGAACCGTCCAAAACACTTCTGTTCAAAAAGTGAACTTTTTCATACTCATTCTATCCAAAGTTAATTCTAAAAGTATACCCTACCGAGCAAGCATTGACTCTTCCAATACCATAGCTATGTAAAATAGACCAGTCCCAAAGCACTACTAAATCAAAATATGCACTTTTGCACAATCACCCCAGTAAAAAAACTGAATTAAAAAAATGTCCCCCTGTGCAAGAATGTACTCTTCTAGATTTCACATTTTGGTCTAGAAATACAGTGAAATCCCCAATAAATCATTCGGAAGTATAACATGTCAAAAGTATTTATAACGTCCTGTTGGCATATCTCCCAGTCACGTCTATAGCAAAGTTTGGTTAATTTGGTTGTAATACCCGGGCACAGAAGCCAAAAATGCATATCTTTAACGTGATAGTTCATCTGTGTTGGTAGAAGTGATTTCCAACACACACAAAAATTGGACTTACCCAAATGTATGTTTTTGTCTAGAAACAACCCAAAAGTGGTAATTGTATGCACATATATAAAATGCATTTCTGTACCGAATTCCAGTTCATTTGGGTCAAATACCTTGGCACAGGAGCCAACATGTGTATGGATGGCCCAAATTTGCCATTTTGGAGTGATTTAGTACTAAAAGTGATAATAAGGTCATTTGAGCATACTAGTGTGTCTAAAGGACTTTTTTTTTCTTCAAAATTTCAGGTCATTTGGTTGTAATACCAGGGCACGCCAAAAATTGCAAAAGTAAGCAAATTATGCAAGTAATGTATGGCAAAAGTGTAATTGTATTCCAATGGGCACATTTCAAGAAACGCCAATACCAAATATCAGGTCATTTGGTGGCAATAGCAGGGCAGAGGAGTAAAAATGTACATTTCAGGTGTAAACATGGCAAAAAAAACTTATATTGAATTATTTAAGATCACGTATTAAAAAAGAGCTGGGATATTGGTTCAATCTACACTTGTGCTAAATTTCAGATTATTTGGACTAGGAACGTCCTGGATGAATCCTTTGAAGATTTGTCAGGGGAGAAGAAACTGGACAAAAACAAAATATTTCACCCCCATTCCTACGGTATGGTGGAGTGAAATATAACAGTAACCAAATGATGTAAGTGTGATACTGAAATGTGTCTTAGGTCGAGAACAAAACTTTTCCACAATATATTTTATAACAAAGTGTACATGCATCATCCCCTGGTATACAAAAATATAACGCTACCTTAGAGTCCTACTTACCTTTCAATGTCTTGTCTATGATAAACAAGCTATTTGGTGCAATTTGAAGTCCTCACACGCAATAATGAATAAAACAAGACATTGACAAAAACTCCTTAAGAGCAAATGTCTGTAAGAATCAAACAACAGCGCTCAGGGTAAAAAAATCGATTTGGCTCATATTTTGCACAGTGATACTACTTGGCGCACAACCCCTCGAAATAGCTTTCTTTCCGGTCAAAACTCATTGTTGCCATGGCAACAGCCCAAACAAGTTTTGAGGCCATTTTCACAAATTTTTGCATGTCAGCAACATGGAAATTGGCCAAGTTTAGGACCCGATCACCGCCAAGTGTTTTAAAGCAACGAAAAATGGAAAAGTACATTGTTAGAATGATGTCTAGGCTTGTACAAAATAGGTGTGATGTTGATGTACATGTAGCTTTCAGTCCATGGCAAGCGTCAAAACAATATCATGTTTACAGGCATCAAAAAACGTATTTTTTGGCCCAACATTGAGGAGTAATAAGTCTCAAAGTGGTAAATATTTTTGCTTGAGATTTATAACAGGTATAGATGCATAAAATAGCTATTAGATGAATTCTTGCAAAGTTTGGGTTCTTATTTTGTTAGCGTGTGGTTGCTACCAGAAGTAGGTCGCTTTCTGTGATTTTGAAAATATGTGATTTTTTTGCTAACTTTGACGTACGACATCTGACAAACTAAGATGTTTCTGTGGTTCATATTTCTGTCAAATGTAGACCTTAATATTGTCTATCAACTGCATGCTTGCTAAAGTTTGTATGTATTTTCTAAGCCGTATGGCTGACCCTGAAAGTAGGTCATTTTTACACTTATCCCCAGATTAGGATTTTGGGCCGTCTTTGAGGTGATGAAAACACCAAAAGTGAATTCTATTTCTGACTCCACTTTTAATCAGATAAAGACCTTAGTATTGTCTGTTGAATGAATAGTTTTAAAGTGTGGGGTCTTGTTTCATTGCCGTGTAGTTGTCTCTGAAAGTAGGTCATTCTGACACCTGTCCCTAAAATTGGATTTTTGGCTGTCTTTGAGATGCAGATAAACAAATCCAAGAGATTTTTTCTGACTCTGCTTTTTAGTCAAAGACAAAGAAACTACCATTTAGCAACAGTTCAATTTTTATTCAACCACTATAATCATAATCCCAAATACAATGCGGTATTTGTCACTACATTTGTTGTATAAATACAGTAAATCGATCACAAGACTTAAGACCATGATATATATAAAGCGTATCCATATACACAAATCATGATACATGGAATAATGTAATGAATAATGTCTTTAAAATGTATGGTAAGCATAATGATCAGTCTGAATAATCTCTAAGTTTCTGTAATGAGGGGGCCGGGCCCTCACACTTCTACACCGGATGTTGACGCACCAAAATAACTGAAGAACCTACTACCTGAGCCCTATGTACAACATCGAGCAACTTGATACACCAGGTAAAAACATCAGCGCATGGTCGGTGATAGCCAAAAATTGGGACAAGTGTAAAGTATGACCTACTTTTATTTACAGCGACACAGCAATAAAATAAGAACCCACCCATTTGAACCATTCATTTGATAGACAACAATAAGGTGTATACCCAATAAAACGTAGAGTCAGAAAAAATCTCTTGGATGTTTTATCTGCATCTCAAAGACAGCCAAAAATCCATTTTTAGTGACAGGTGTCAGAATGACCTACTTTCAGAAACAATTACGTGTACACGGCAATGAAACAAGACCCCGGACTTTAAAACCATTCATTCAGCAGACAATGCTAAGGTCTTTATCTGATTAAAAGTGGAGTCAGAAATAGAATTTACTTTTGGTGTTTTCATCACCTCAAAGACGGCCCAAAATCCTAATCTGGGGATAAGTGTAAAAATGACCTACTTTCAGGGACAGCCATACGGCTTAGAAAATACATTTGACAGAAATATGAACCACAGAAACATCTTAGTTTGTCAGATGTCGTACGTCAAAGTTAGCAAAAAATCACATATTTTCAAAATCACGGAAAGTGACCTACTTCTATTCTGGTAGCAACCACACGCTAACAAAATAAGAACCCAAACTTTGCAAGAATTCATTTAATAGCTATTTTATGTATCTATACCTAAAAAATTATTGTTATAAATTTCAAGCAAAAATATTTACCACTTTGAGACTTATTGCTCCTCAATGTTGGGCAAAAAAATACGTTTTTTGATGCCTGTAAACATGGTATTGTTTTGACGCTGCCCTTGGACTGAAAGCTACATGTACATCAACATCACACCTATTTTGTACAAGCCTAGACACCATTCTAACAATACACTTTTCCAATTTTCGTTGCTTTAAAACATTTGGCGATGATCGGGTCCTAAACTTGGCCAATTTCCATGTTGCTGACATGCAAAAATTTGTGAAAATGGCCTCAAAACTTGTTTGGGCTGTTGCCATGGCAACAATGAGTTTTGACCGGAAAGAAAGCTATTTTGAGGGGTTGTGGGCCAAGTACTATCAAGTAAGTTTGATTCTTACAGACATTTGCTCTTAACAATCACCGATGTATGAGATCTTTGATTTCTTGCTTTGCATCTTGTATTGTATTGTATTGTATCATCGTTTATAAACATTGTGATCATTAAGTTCCAGAAAAATCTGAATTAAGCTTTTATTTGAAATTCACTGAAACAGAAAAATGATGAGTAATGGTTTTAGTAGTATCTGAACATAATAGAATTTTACCTGTCTGTTGTATGGTGTCATTTGGGGTATCTGCAGGTTTCTGTACACCAAGTCCTTTGTTGTCGACTCCTTGTTTAAGCTCATCTATTGTCAAAAACAGCACAAGGTTATTGAAATCATTTTTTCCTATCAAATTGAGGAATCTAAGATCCCCTCTCTCCTTGGACAGGGACTCGCCGATCAATAGCACAGCCTGTGTCTATAAGATCATCAGGATATATAAAGTATATTTGTATTCAGCAATGACATCTGGAACTCCATCTAATTCTTCAAGTGTTAAAGACATGTTTACATGCATGACGTCCGTTTGACGGTACTACTAAACTTCGTACATCAACCTGATAGGAAAAGAACATCAAGAACACTTAGGAGCCAAAAGCCACAAACCAGCCCCACAAACCACCTGCACCTAGAAAATGATCCCAACACCCCAGTGCCTGAGCCCTTAACCAAATGAGGTTTGGCACTGAGAAAAAGAAGAAGAAGACCCTCTATGCGAATTGCAGAGATTCGCACATGTGAAACTATTCCACGGTGATGGCATGCGCACAGGGGCAAATTTCGTCATTTGAACGGCGATGGTTAAGCTATACTGGTCACAATAAACGTTCGAACGCCTTTAACTGAACGTGCCATTTTGAAGACATACTTTTGACGGCGATAGTTGTCGATAACGTATAGTAAGACTCACTCTAATTCCTTTTACTCATTTCCGTGTTGGGATTTAAAGGAGTCCTATACTTCACAATAGAGTGTTAGTTTCCGATAGATGTCAATTTTAGGAAGTAAAACATACATGCTATTTCACATTATCATATACCCAGGCGCCGCGGACCAATCAGAAGGCCCCATTCCACGTTGGTTATGACGCCGTAACACATACATTCCGGCCAGGACAGTGTGTATCGCTCCTCTGATTGGTCAGAATGAATCGACACCGGCACCGGTGTCGATTTGCATTGAAAACGGCACCAGTGTCGATGCAAATCGATTCATTTTGACCAATCAGAAGTAGCGATACACACAAGGAAGTAAGGTATATGCAGGCATTGGCCAATCAAAAGGGGCGAAACATGCCAGAGCAGAGAGAACTAGAGTTCCACGAAACACATACCTTCACCAAACAATCAGGTTGTTCTGAAGAATGCCTTTATCAATGATTGTAAGGTTTTATTGATGTATTAAGGTGCCTAGAGGGAATGCGCATTTTTGGTCTTATTTTGTTGCATGGAAAAGTGATCAGTTCTCCAATTATACTGTTGACCTACATAAAGACATAAGTACCACCAAAATAGGGAGAAAAACACCCCCTCACATCAAAATGGACAAACCCCCTCCCATCAATCACTTCTGCCTGACCAAGATAGTGCACAAACAAAGAACTGGCACTTGCAAAATGAAAACTAATAAACAATGTGTCAACAAAAATAACATCCATGTTTGCTGACACAAATATGTCATCAACTACACAAGTCTGGGCCACAGATGTGGTTAGACACTGAGCACTGACTGTCCAAAAAGAAAAGAGGTCGCCTTCAGGATTTACACATTCTTCTAATTATCATGTAAATGAAGCCCCGATTTGCATACAATACATTTCAGGATTTTAATCATCACCCAAGGTATAAACATACCAAAAACTAGAGTTCCACGAAACTCATACCTTCACCAAACAATCAAGGCTTATTATGGAGAATGCCCTTATCAAAGATTTTAAGGTTTTATTCAACATGATTGTATTAGATACTAATACGGTGAAGGGGTGTTTTCCTCCTTATTTTGTTGATCCTTACTTGGCATGGAAAAGTGAAAGCGTGGTGGTTTGTGTTTTGAATGAAAATTTTTGAATAAGCTTTAATCACTTTGACCCTGGAAGTTAGTTGACAATGGGATGGACAAAAGAGAATTTCCAACCGCTATATATGCGCAGTTTCATGCAGCTGCTTACTTCTGGTAGGTACTTAATACATGAATGAGACCTAGAAAAACTCCAAATGAGCACTTCCTGGTGATAATGAGACTGGGAGAAAGATTAGTGGCCCTTCTCACCCGCAAACAAATAAACATTATGGCACGCAAAATAACAAAATCTAGCGCAAAGCTGTCATCAACTGCAGCCATCTGCCAAACAGCTGCCACCCAAAAGCTTAGAGTTATAAAAAAAATAGGTCAGCATCTGAGGTTAAATTGATATATTCCTATTCTAAACTAATTGCTTAAATGAAGCCCAGATTTTTAATCATGGATTATCCCAGGATTTTAATCATGACCTAACATATGTTCATACCAAAAATAATACAAATTAACCAACCCCTGCTACACTTATTCTCTTCAAAACATTACAACAATATCGCCCGCTGCAGTTCAATACAAGCCGCCGGCGGGCCCAAACTTACACTACTTACTCCCTGCCCAAACACGTATCCGCTAACCAAAAATCCTGAACCTGCCACTTGAGGATAACTTTAACGCCAACTTCGACACTCCGCTGCAGTACCGCAACTTGTCGCCAGGACGCCCATTATCGAACTTGACTCTCGTTTTCCAAACCCCTAAATAACTACCAAATATAATGCAAAACGATCCACAGATCTTGTCCGCAAATACACACACACAAACACTCTCACCCCGCTGCACTCACGACAGAAAGTCACAGAAGTACCATTTTCGTTCAAAACCTTGGTATACGCAACCGCTACTCAAATACCAAATATCGCGACATTACATCCACAGCTGCCAAAGTTATATGAGATTGACCTACATACTGGGACACACAAAAATTTTCGCACCAAAACATAACCTTCTTGGTGAAGGTAATAAGTACAGACTGCATGGGGGAATGGGGCTCCTTCTGTTAACATTGATAATGAGTTTTGTTGTTCTAAAAAGACAAAGACAATGTTTCGAATATTTTCTGTGGAAATTTTGGTTTCAAAATGCAATCTTTAATCTCCTTACAAATGTATGTACCAAAGACCAAATGCGAATCTTCAGAAATTCGGCAAAGGAATTCACACGTATAGTACCAAGGGATCTATGTGTCATACAGAAGTTTGCAAGTTTGGGTAGGCTATATGGTAATAACGTTAATGACCCGCCTGTTCCTCGGTGTACATGGTGTCATAACGCCTGGTCCTTTGCTATAATCACCTCATAAATCCACCTTGTTCGCTTCGCTCACTTGGTGTTTTTATTCGGTGGTTATAGCAAATGACCAGGCGTTATGACATAATATACACCGAGGAACAGGCGGGTCATTAACCCTTAATTCACCAACCTGCAATAGCTTGAAATCCTCCATCCCTGAGAGCTTTCATCAGCGTCACCATACAAGCCTTCCTGCCACGCCTGCTCTTCCACAGCTCCAAGGCCTTTAACGCCTGCTGCTCTGGGCTGCTGGTATGTTGCACTTGAATATTCATCAGGTCATCTGCTTTCAACCCCAGCTGCTGGATAGCAAATTTTCCCCATGAGGACCCAACGGCTTTGGCAACACGTGGAAAACAAGTGAGGATTGGATTGTCACCTGGACATGGACAAAAAAGTTTAAGCAAAAGCAGCATGAATAAAAAACAAACTGACTCATGATAAAAGATATATGTCTTCTGATGATTTAGCTATAATTCAAGGGACAGGAACATATAAAGCAAGACAAGCAAACAAACAAACATGCAAACTGGTAACAATATCTCCGTTTCTGTGGAGTACGGACAATAACAGATGTCCGTGTACTAATTATAAACTTACCAGTCTGGCCTTCTTTGACACTGAAAGATGTAACAGATTCATCTGATAAATCTTCCTCTCGAGACTTCTGTGTTTTCCGTCTCTTTGGTCTCTTCCTTTTCCTTTTGCTGTTCTTTCCTATAGCATGAGGAAAAGAACGATGAATAACCAGCCGTAACGTAGTGTACTTTCAATATTGGGAAGAGTAAAATCATAAAAGTGGTCTATGGAAAAGGCAAATGCTATAGAAAGAGTGGAAAAGACAATTACTAAAATCTTGCCCAAAAACATCATATACCAGGCCTTCCTACTGTGATATAGATCGTAGAATTCGGAAAAAAAGATAATAATTGGCCAGCAGAATAAGTCCAAAGCAAGGGCAACATTTCCCCCTCCAAAGCTTTACTCCTCTGGCGAGTCATCTGCCTATTTGGCCAATTTGTAATGTTTTTCAGCGGCCTATGGGGTGTAGAAGAGACAAACTTGAAACATGGACTACCATAATTAACATTCTTGGTCACATTATGAACATTCTTAGATATAAGAACTTGATTTACATATTTTAATTAGCTTAGAACTTAGCAATTTCTTAAATAATATGCGAAACCTATTACAAAGTACCATATCATCAAGACATTTAACTGATATTCAGCGAATGATTTTTCAATAACATTCTTGCGCTATTATCAGAAAAAATCCTGTCAAACATGAGAAAACTTCTACTGTTGACACGGTGATCCTGTCAACAGAGAAGAAACTTGCACAGAATCAGTTTGCTTCCGACTATTTGTGGTCAACATAGCTTACTCAGGTCTGGCTAGATTGTGGAGGTTACAACTGATAGGTCAAGGTTCATTTTTGGGGCCCTGTCGGTTTTCCTTGGTACTGCAGCAGAACTGTCTCCCTGAACATGCATCTGAGTTTTGTTGTAACAGTTGTTGTAGGCAGATATTTATGTCAGGAAAAAAAGACGTAGGTTTGCCACCACTTTGAGCGCAAAAATTCAATAACATTACATTATACTTACCGGGCACATCTTCTGCTGTTGCTTCCCTCTCGCGTTTTTCTGTTTGCTTGTTCATGTCTTGTGGTACAAGGGCGTCTGTTTAGACAGATGGAAAATTACATTAAAAACATTATAGATGATTTACTTTATTAAGGCTGTTTGAGTTAACCATACTATCGGATTGTTTTGAAACTGCATTTTTGTGAAGTGTAATCAATATCACATGAAAGTGATTTATTTGTTTCGTTGAAAGAAATCAATACATACTGAATTGTTATCTTGCATTTTGGTAGTTGTTCCTATTAAAAACTGGACAACTCATTCATCGATCATAGCCTCAGAATTTGATTTGGGGCTCGCTTCCTAGAAGCTGAAGACGATAAGAGTCATTGGACGAGAAAACCAGGCAAAGGTCGGAAGGCTTGGGTCGGCCAAATTAACTCTTACTTTGTATGTGGGGCTATGAACAGCCATATAAGTAAACCCCTCCAGCTAATTTTGTTGTGTCCCTCAGAGACCCTCAAAAATCCAACAATTTATGACTAATTAGAGTTCCACGAAACACATACCTTCGCCAAATAATCAAGGCTTATTATGGAGAGTGCAAAGACTTTAAGGTCTCATTCATGTATTACCAGAGTACCTACCAGAAATAAACGGCTGCATGAAAGTGCGTACATAGCGGTTAAGAATTCCCTTTTATCCACCCCAACTGTCAATCCAGCATCATAAACAAGGCTGCAGAACCACCACGATATCCTATGGCAAATTATTTGGCCAAAAATCTCCTCCGCCCAGATAACTGACATACAAATAAGACCCTCATTTGCATAATTATTGGTAAATAATGCTCACCCGAAATGCTACAAGTAAAAAATCCCCGTCATTTACAACTGATTATAGCATTTTCTCATTAATTATGCACATTATGTCTTCATTTGCATAATGTTTATCTATAGTGTTGTCCTCTTCGTCAGTTACAAATGTTACATGGTGGAATAGCTATACAATTATGCAAATTAGATCTTTCTTAATCTATGTATCCTAATTATGTAGATTAGATATCCAATTACCATAATTAATGTTTAACTATATGAAACATAACTCAAGCTATCTACGCTTTATACGCAGTAATACGCGGATATCGCGGTATTGCGAGTACGTAGCGTACTTACAGCGCAGACACAAAACACATCATAAACGACCATATAACGAATGCCCACATAGATAATGATTTAGCACCGTACGTTCTGCGATCGGGTTGCGCATACTACGCGTACTGATAGCGTGATCGACGCGGATTTGGAATAAATACGAAGGTGCATCTGAGTCCAGACAAAACAGATCATCTCGCGAGATGGCAGATCCAGGCCAGGACCGACGAATTTGTACCGGGGGCATGGAGAGACTTGCAGGACACCATCATTGTGACTGGTCCCAACAGAGCCTCCAGGGAAGGGAAGATGCAGAAGAACCTGCTGAAGCACTGGGTGTAATCATTTTGTGTAACAGATATTTGACTTTATTTGCTGATGATACTACTTTTTTGTGTGTAGAACCACATGATATAAAGGTGCAAAATAGAGACATATTACAACTTTGAAAGAGGGCATAAGGTATCATAATTGTTTAATTTACATATTGATAAACATCTTGAATACCTTTTGTGGTGTGTATGAGTGTTGTTTTTACAGTAGTTAAAATACTAAGTTGAAATCTCTGTCCAAGAAACTGGATGGTATACGTAACACCCGTCTGCTACGTTATGCTCTGAATGTACCCTGGCAGAGTCGCATCGGAAAAAAACTGTACAATTGGACTTCCCCCGATCACTAGAACTATTCAGAATAGAAGACTTGCTCTTGCTGGCCATGTAGCACGTCATGAGGAGCTGGCCGCCGAAGTTCTCCTCTGGGAACCTGAAGCGAAGAGAAAAAGGGGACGACCGAACCTGACACTTAAGAAAGTCGCCCGCCTATATCATCTTAGTAGTCCGACTACAACTTGCTAGCCCCCATGCTAGATAGAGATGAATGGTCGGACATCGTTAATGGCACCTCATATGAGGATGAACTGAACTGAACTGAACTGAAATACTAAGATGATATAGGGAATCATTAAGGACAAAGTGAAAACAAACACAATTTTATAGTGCATATAATTTTTTAAGGTAAATGATGGCCCACATTACTGTAAAAGTACAGTGTCACTGCTTCACTGCTTCGCAAATAGATGAAATAAGTATGGCAATAAAAACTATTGCCATGCCGACGGTTTTAATGTTTAAATTAGTATAAATAATTGTTGTTGTAGGTGTGTTGTATTTGTGTTCTATCCTTTAATTTCGCCTAGCTGTATGCATGAAGATTGTTTTACGTGATGGATGTTTGTAGGACATTGCTGTTAACAAGAAATGTGATCTCTTATGAAGAGTGACCTATCATAAATGTTTTTCATTAATTATACAAATGAGGTCCTCATTTGCACAAAAGATATTAGTTGATCTCCTCTACCTAAATAACAATGTGTTCAAGGTATGAAAGTCTTAGCAAAAAAAGCTATTGCAGCATTTTCTCATAAATTATGTAAATGAGACCCTAATTTGCATGACTTACGTTAACATGCTTAACGTACATGTTGGTACCAAATGTCGAAAAATGGAATATTTGTCATTTAACACTTTCATTTCAATTTCTCATTAATTATGTAAATTAGGTAGCAATTTGCATAATTGATATCAATCGATATTTATTTCTCTCTTTTCTAGTTACATATGCCATGTTTAACTGCCCTCTGGTAGTAATGAAATACTGTGGCTTAAAGTCTCGTTCCGGTATTACTCCGCCGGTGGGCACTCAAACGTAAATCCTTCCAAAATATAAATGGGGCCCAAAATCGTGTGTTTATGTAGGTGATAAATTGCCTTTTATCGCCCCCATGTCATATCGAAGGATTTGAGATGAAAGGTTGTGTATTTCTGACAGGATCGGTTGGAAAAGTTTCGGCATTCTGGCGATTCTCGGACGTGTACGTTTGTTTGTCCTGAGTAATGCGGTAAGCGGGTCACTGAAGGAAAGCCCCACTTTCTGGATAGTTTTTCTGTGCAGTTATAGATATTATAAAAATCGATCCATCGGTCAGATTTTGAGGGTATTTTTTTATTGATTACTGGATAAGTGCTCTTGTAATAGAAATTAAAACATCTCCAGCAGAACGGTTTCTTTATTGGATTTTCGCCCATTAAAGTTGCATAATAATACGTTGTTTTAAATGAGAGAGCAAAAGTCCTGTGTCAATATACTGTGCTCACTGATTATGCAAATTAGCCCCTGGTTTGCATGAATAGCCCTAAAGGCTTATTTCTGAAAGTTATCTATATATAAAACATCACGATGATCCGTCAACCCCTTCCGGAGTTATTCCCTTTCAAAAGGATGGTGCAATTGCGCACGCGGGGACGAATTGCTGTGGAATTTCGGGGATTTTTGCCAATCGGATATATCCTTAACTGTAAGCCTAATATTTCTCTCTTTTTGAGTTACATATGGCATACTTTTGAGCATTCTAACATGAAATCCAGTGTTTTGCATGATTAGCTGTTAATTATGTACGGCATCTCTGAAGCTATCTACATTCCAAATATCCGTCGACCCATTCCCGAGTTATTCCCCTCAAAAGGGATGATGGAACTACACATGCCTGTGGACAAATTCACGAGATCTTGGGAATTCTTGTCAAACGGTCGTAAACTATACTATTAGGCTCGCCCCTAGGCGTCGCCAAAAAACCACATTGTACTACGTATACTTTTGTTTACAGACAGTGCAAGTAGAACATTGATAGGTAATCAGTGAAGCCTTTTTACCTTTGCCAGAATGGCTAAGGTTATATTTTCGGTCCGGTTGTGTGTTTTCCCCCTGTTTGTGAACAGCATAACTCGAGAAGACTGCAACGGATGCAGCTGATATTTGGTGGGTGGGTAGGGGTCTGGAGAACGAAGGGGGGGTTCGATAATGGGCCCCCTAGCGGCTTGCTAACGTACTGCAACGGACCCTCCATGCTTGATATCTCACGTTCTGGACATGCTGCGGTCATGATTTTTGAGCGGTAGGGACCCCTTAAAGCAGAGAGTGATTGCTGCGAGTTTGGGCCCCCTAGCGGCTTTCATGGAAGTGCAGGCGCCGGTTTACTTGCAAAATTTTGTCCGTGGACAGCATAACTCGAGAAGACTTCGACGGACGCTGATGATATTTGGTAGGTGGGTAGGGGTCTGGAAAACGGAGGGGGAGTTCGATGATGGGCCCCCTAGCGGCTTCCCTTGGTACTGCAGCGCAACTTCCGGGTGTGTTTTCTCATATTCTAAACATGGTATGGTCACGAATTTTGGGTGTTAGATAGCTCTTGTGCTCAGGAGTTGGTGACATAAGTTTGGGCCCCCTAGCAGCTAGTTTAGGGATAGCCGAGGCATTCTTGTCAAAAACTTCTGAAGCATTACAACCCCCCAACCTGGTTTGGTAGATTCTACCAGTGCAGCTGTACCTGACAGTTGACGGATCCCGAGGCCAGGGGTCAGACTCCCTGACCCCACATGTCAGTTTCCAGACTGGGCAGACCATACCAACCAGTTAGCAAAATAGGTAGGATTTGTTGGTAAAAGGACTTTTCCATAACTCCAGAAGGGAACAACGGATGCCAGAATGGCTAAGGTTATGTTTTGGGCGTGTTTGTGTGTCTGTGTGTGTGCGTGTGTGAACAGCATAACGCAAGAAGCCTTGGATGGATCCTGATGGTATTTGGTAGGTGGGTAGGGGTCAGGAAAACGAAGGTCAAGTTCGATAATGGGCCCCATAGCGGCTTGCTAAGGTACTGCAGCGGAAACTCAATTTTTTATATCTCGTGTTCTGGACATGCTGTTGTCATGATTTTTGAGTGGTAGATAGCCCTAGGGGCAGAGAGTAAGTGCTGTGAGTTTGGGCCCCCTAGCGGCTTTTTTGGAACTGCAGGCGCCGGTTTCCTTTCAAACTTTGGACGAGAATAACTCTACAACGTGTTGACGGATCTTCATGATTTTTGGTATGTAGATAGAATGAGTGTTGACTTACATAATGGATACTAATTATGCAAATCAGCAGCTGATTTGCATAATTAATGAGGAAAGTTTATAAATCCACCTCAGTCCATGATAGAACTTTCAAACTTGTCACATATGTAGCTGGGAAGGAGGGAAATGTCAATAGATATCAATTATGCAAATGATGATCTCATTTGCATAATTAATGAGAAAATATGAAGATGTTGACGGATCTTCAGGGTTTTGGGTATGTAGGTAGCGTAAGTGAAGACATACATAATGAGATACCAATTATGCAAATCAACAGCTAATTTGAATAATTAATGAGGACATTTTATAAATCCACTACATTCCATGATAGGACTTTTAAACTTGTCACATATGTAGCTGAGAAAGAGAGAAATGTTAATACATATTTATCATGCAAATGATGACCTCATTTGCATAATTAATGAGAAAATATGAACGTGTTGACGGATCGTCATGATTTTTGGCATGTAAATAGCCTAAGTGAAGACTTATATAATGTGATACTTATTATGCAAATTAACAGCTAATTTGCATAACTGATTAGGAAAAGTTCATAAATCCACAGCATTCCATTATAGTACTTTCAAAGTTGTCACATATGTAACTGAGAAAGAGGGAAGAGAATAAGAGGTGTATTAAAAGACTTGAAAAGAGAATAACTCAAGAATGGATCAAAGGATCATCATGATTTTTGGTATGCTGATATCAATTAATTGTAACTTGGGATCTAATTTGCATAATCAATGCCGAAATTTTATAAACCAACTCCAAGCATATAATCTTGAAATGAAATGAAATGAGTAACGTATTTGTCTACAGACATCATTATACATAACAAACCTGGTTTATTTGGCAAAGGTATGTGTTCGTGGAACTCTAGTTTTTATTTATTTGCGAAGCAGTAAAGCAGTGACACTGCACTTTTACAGTAATGTGGGTCATAATTTACCTTAAAGATTTATATGCACTGCTAAGATTGTGTTTGTTTTCACTTTTTCCTTAATGATTCCCTATATCATGTTAGTATTTCAACTACTGTAAAAATCACACTCATACACACCACAAAACGTATTCAAGATGTTTTTATTTAACCTTACGCCCTCTTTCAAAGTTGTAATATGTCTCTATTTTGCACCTGTAAGCGCAGCAACTCTAGATCTTTTAGTTGCTGCCTCAGCTCGGGTATTGAGCACCCCCGTTCAACTCCAGCTCCGGCCCGCACAGTCCAGCTCTTGCCAGCACGGTCCAGCTCTTGCCCGCACTGATTCCAGCTCCGGCCCGCACGTCCCAGCTCCGGCCCACACGTCCCAGTTCCGGCCCGCACGGTCCAGCTCCGGCCCACACGTCCCAGCTCCGGCCCGCACGGTCCAGCTCCGGCCCACACGTCCCAGCTCCGGCCCGCACGGTCCAGCTCCGGCCCGCACGGTCCCTTTTTCACTAAAAAATTGGCCAAAAAAGTTTACAAGTTGCCCATTTTAAGGAAATTTCGGAACGATATGCAAAACTTTTTAGCGCATTCGTTGGCTAACATGTTCGCCCATCCCCTGACCGAATATGACGGCCCAAGACCCGCTGGTTTTTGAGATTACCCCATACCTCCCGTCGCGATACCATAAGTCAGGCGCGCCTAGGCGTACGCGTAGAACGCCATACTAGTAAAGTTTCCGCTTTACGCACTGAAGGAACGCACGATCTTTAATATTAAAATACAGATAACATGGATAACATGACTGTCCATTTTCACAACTTCAAACGGTGGTCCATGACCCGGTTCCTCTTGCGACACCCATCATGCCCCTGAGTGGCACTGACTGACTTCTATATGGCTAAAATGCCCATGATAGAGACTACTTACTTAAAGCTTGTATGTGGTTAACAAAATGCCCATGCTAACAACAATACATTACTATCAGGATGATACATATTACCTCATTTCTATAGATGCTTACAAATTAACATGTCTGATATACATGTATACAATGGAAACAGTTGTTGTACTTTTATGGTGAGCACATGAGCAACAAATGAGATGTATTGGTCATGCCCCAAAGTTTGTGTATCCTGAAGAAAGTTGTGTAACAGAAGATTTTTAGTTTTGGCTATGCCAATTGCTGTTTAACAGATTGTTGTTAAACGTATTGAAATAATATGCGGCTAGATGAATGTTTGTCATATACTCATGTATATATACATGTACAGCTTAACCTGAACATAACAGAAAATTACTGAAAGTGTTAGCAGGGACAAAATCATGTACATGTATTTTCGATGCACATTGCTACTGCAGTTGTAAACAAAATCATTAACGTTTGGACATTTTGACAGAACATGATATGTTGCGATGGTTCAAATAGAAAATATTACAGGACAACAGCATGTAATTTAACAGAATAAAGAGGGTGACTAATATTACTCAGAATGCATTGAAAAGGAAGTGAGGTGATCAATGTCTTGTTTTCAAATGTCTTCTGTACTGGTGCTGGTCTTGTATACACCCCACCCCACATTCCACAAGACACAGTCGTATGTGTGGACATGAACCGGTTCATGGACCACCGTTTGAAGTTGTGAAAATGGACAGTCATGTTATCCATGTTATCTGTATTTATTAAAGATCGTGCGTAATAAACTCGGCACAAAAAGTTTGGAATATCAACTTTAGTATATCATATTTCCCCTATTTCTGCATACATTTTAATGTACGAGGGTGCTTCAAAAAGTAATGTCACTAGTTTTGTAACAGGCTCATTTTTTCCTCGAATGAGATGAAATTTGGCACAAAGCTAAGGTAACGGCATATATTCTCTTGAGATTAGAATATCTCAATTTGTTGTTCACATTTTGATGAGCAACTGAGTTGATTTCAAGATAACCATACCCCTGGAAGTTTGTCAGAAGATCAGTTCCTCTAGATCTGACCCTTTTATAACTACTGTAGGAAGCCGAAATTTCACCTGTATAATAACAAATGTCTCTGTAGGTTACATGCCAATTTTCATATCTGAACTCCCAATGGTTAATCTTTTACATCTGCTAGAAAGGAGCGAGTTACTATATTACAGGCAGTTTGATTAATAGCCAAATACGTGGTTTATTCATCAAAGGTTTTATAGACTAATTTTCCATCAACCAAAAGATACGAAACTTGGCACAGTTATTGGTTGTTTCAAGACCAAGAAGTGTGCAAAGTTTGATTTCTTTCTGTTTATTGAAAAGTCCACTACAGAAACTTTAATCAGCCCACCCCTGATTAACGGCACTGATGACCGGGGTCATACCTCACTTCACCCAAGGAACGAAAAAAGAAAACATGATTGGATTTCAACGGTGAACATGTGCATGTGCCTTATGAAGAAATAGAACTTGATGCATGTGCAATTTCAGCGTCATACAATAGCTACAAGTGAGTTAAGGACATTATCAATTGCACATAAATTGAACCTCTAATTTCTTTCGACGGGATAACAAGGGTGTGGTCATCTAGAACTCAAGTCGGTCACTCATAAAAATGTGAACAACAAAGTGAGCTATATCAATCTCAAAAGGAGATATGGCTTTACCTTTGTGTCAAATTTCAACTCATTCGAGGAAAAAATGAGCCTGTTATGAAACTAGTGACATTACTTTTTGAAGCAGCCTCGTATTATATATCAATTGAAAGCTTGTAATTGTGTAATTCTATTTCCTATACTATCAACCTTATTATAACTGTAAACTCACGAGAAGAGCACCAGGCTTGCTTATAGGAGAAGGTCATCAAATAAAAGTGCCCAAATTTCCTTGTTTCTGTTCAAGTCTGTATCGTCCTGTTGGTGTTGGTGCGTGTGTCAGTGACTCAGTCAATCCTTTATTCCCATCACGTTTGGTATACAGAACATACCAGTTTGTTATAGCACATTTGAGTAGAGTATATCTGCCTTTTGGCAGTTGGATATGGCCGAATCAATGCGTTGAGGCGGCAAGGAGAGCCGCACACTGACATGGCAAGAGTAACTGTCAGCGTTTGGTGGTGGAGGAAGCGTCATAGTGTGGGGAGGTATAACCCCCATAGGAAAAACAAGACTCGTCACCATTTCAGGTAACTTCAATGTGGTGAGATAAAGGGACACAATCCTCAATCCAGTCGGAATATCCTACCTCTTCAATATAGGACCAAATTCCATTCTGCAAGCTTAAAACACCTGTCCACACTGACCACACATAGCAAGGACCATCGCAGACTACCTCCAGAATGCTGGAGTACAGTCTTAGGATGGAATAGCCGAAGCTTCCTGCGGTTTATGGCTGGCACCTCTTGGTTCAAATTGTTTGCTTGAATAAAGAGTAACAGTGGCTTTGATTGACATGTCCTGTTTATTCAATTTGCCTTCATTCACAAGTCAATATTGACGGGGAAAAAATGAGCTGAATGGAGTGTTTGACTTTAGTAGGGTATTGCGGCACTTTATTTTTATGACCACCCTGTACGCAAACAGGCCAGGTGCCCGTTCCATAAATTTACAATCATAAAGTACTGTACTCAAATATGGTAAAAGTAAAGTGGGATGTTCTGTATTCCAAAAGGTACACGAAAAAACGATTGATTGAATCTTTGTTACCCGCGGCCATAACAACCAGAAGATACAGTGTTGAACAGAAGGGAAATTTGGGCACTTTTTTTTTGGTGACCCGCTCAAGTAAGCAGGCCTGGTGCTTGTTCTATGAGTTTCTTAAAATGGGCAACTTGTAAACTTTTTGGCCATTTTTTTTAGTGAAAAAGCGACCGTGCGGGCCGGAGCTGGGACGTGCGGGCCGGAGCTGGAATCAGTGCGGGCAACGGGGGTGTTGAGTAGCTTTACCGACTCACCTTTGTATCCTGAGTTGATAGAGACGAGGGCGGAGACACCAATCTTGACTCGCATATGTTGAGTATTTATTCTACGTAGGGTTAGTATTACAAACCGCCATTTGTCTGAAAGTCCTGATATCCCTAACTGATCTCTTGTGTCCGAATACGATGCGTAAGTCCGTGGTGAATCCAACAATGATCAAAGATGAGGTCTTGCTGTAAAAATTGGTATGGTCCAATACGGTACCCGATCTGAGTCCTTTGTGACTTGGTACTCGTATCTTGGAATTCCCTCCAGCTTGGGCCTTAAGTTGAATATTGGAGTTTCTTCCAATCCTATTTTCCTGGAACTGTCTTCAAGGCCTAAGTTCCTCCTCTGGATTTCCTGGAAGTTTCCTTTCCAGGCCTTTGGTGCGCCTCTTGCTGCACGGGTCCTTTTCCTGAATGTTCCCCGGTGTCTCGACTGCCTCACTGACTTCAGTCCTGCCTTCCCGCCCCTGGCTTACTTTATATGGTGTTGGGACTAACTTTTGGCGGGAACTAAATTATGCTAATCTAAAGGCGGCAAATTCAAAACTGTAAGTTGGTGCTTACACTGGCCCCCAATTGTCCGTTCTACGACAATTTTACATTACATACATGTAATAAAGCCAACTTCCTTACACAATGACTATACTGTACTTCAAATAGTTGTTAGTAGAAATATCATGCAATTAAAATAAAATGGCTGAAGTCCATATAGGGTTGTCTAGTTCACTACGTTACACATGCATTACATTAAGTTTCTAAAAATACTAAAAGTCCGAAAATGACCACGTAATCCTGGAATCCAGGTCGATTGGTCGCCCTCTAGTCATCTATGGCTGTTCCTCTTCTGGCAGAATACATACTAGTTTGTCAATTGGTCGCTCCAGAACGTTACGCTGCGTCTTGACCTGCACTCGACGCACTAGTCCACGTCTGTCGGGCATGACTTGCACGATTTTGCCCAGCGGCCATGCGCCTCTCGGTGTTTGATCGTCCTTCATAATCACGATGTCTCCTACTGCAAAGTTTCTTCTAAATTGGTGTGAGCGCTTCAACATCGTTAATATCCATGCTCACCGCCGTTATTGGTCTGCCGTTGATGATGTATTCCACTTCACAGAACAGGGTGTGCGTTTGAGGTGCGTCTTGTGCGTACGGCCGCGTATGGAAGAAATTAGCCAAAATGTCAAAACGGAACTCATGCGGCTTGAAAATATACGCAGGTGTGACCCCACCTTATACGCAGGTGTGACCCCACCTTAAGGTGATACGCGGATATCGCGGTATTGCGACATATGACAGTGCGAAGAACTAATTCTGTCATCTGCCCTACTATGATGGTAACGGTAGATTTTAAATCTAACGTTACATCTGACAATGGTCCTTACAACAGGTGTCAGTTTTTTTAATCTAACATCTGACATTGGCCCTTACACCATGTCAGATTTTTACTCCTACACCTGACATTTTTCATATCATTGTCAGATATCCTGTCTGACATCTGACAATCATCCTCCCAATGTAAGATTTCTAGTCTAACATCTGACACTTTTTGTAGCACTGTCAGATTTTTGAATCAAACATCAAACATTCGTCTTCAAACAGTCAGATTATTTCAATCTAAAATCTGATTTAAAAAGCTGACATGGCGCAAGGACCAATGTCAGATGTTAGATTAAAAACCTGACTTGGTGTAAGGACCAATATCAGATGTTAGATTAAAAACCTGACTTGGTGTAAGGACCAATGTCAGATCTTAGATAAGAAAAAAAGCTCACACCGGTTGTAAGGACCATTGTCAGATCTTAGATTTAAAATCATTATGGTCAAATTTTAGGACATCATAGTAGCTGGGCAGATGACAGAAGTTCTTCGCACTGTCATATGTCACATATTCACATCATTATGGTAGCACTGTCAGATGCGAAATCAGACATGACAGAACAGTGAATCAGATGTCAGTTTGATGTCAGATGACAGCATGTCAAGGTATACATCTAAGTCGGACACCATTGAAATGAAAGGGAATTGTGCCGAAACAAATGCCAGACGTTTGTAAAGGACGAATGTCAGATGTCAGTTAGAAATGAGATGACAGCAATCGTTTTTTACTGTTGCTTACTCGTTCGTGTGGCGGAAATAATTTGTTGTGATGATACACAGTCAACCACATTAGATGTCAGTTAAAAATGAGAGTAGAATAGAGGACAGCATAGCTCTCTCAAATTGTTTCACGCGTACATGTGTGTGTGTGGCATATTCATTGCCTGTGTTAGATGTCAGTTAGTTAGATCGTGTAGACACATCTGATATTGCTTTCACACATCATTTTTCCCAGCGATTCGTCAATTGCCGTAAGTTGTCAGTTGCACAGTAGAATCATAGACATACGCCGTGGGGCACGATTGCTAGCTGTCGATTCGTCAATTGTAAGTTGTCAGTTGCACAGCAGAATCATAGACATACGCCGTGGGGCACGATTTTTGTCCCGGGCCTCCTCGCGTGCCTGGATTGGACAACCCACGTGCAGAGTTGCATCGTAAGGTCATATTCTGACTATATGGTCGTCAAGTCGGGCTTTTGCTCATTTGCATGTTCGTGACGAAACAAATGCGACCGTAACCCAACCGGTCTATGTTCTGTGTTCAAAATGTTATACAATTGTTATTTAAGCTGGGAAAAGGTAACGTACCTGACTACTCTTCTAAAGACGGTCTCCCTTCCATCACAATGAAACCACATGTATACCAACAGACGTGTCAGAAGTCTAAGAAAGCCCAACTTACGTTTAAGTCTAAAAATTGGTCAGAATTGCAATATCCCATAAGATCATTATTACAAGCTCATTTGTAGCAAAACAGAAGTCACAAACTAGCATCTGACATATCCCACTATTGTTGACGGTTTGGTACATAATTTTCAAGGTAGCATTTGGTCACTTCACAAGGCGTGGTGGGGGTGTTATATCAAAAGTATTACTCTGTCCTTTTAAATTCGTCCCATGGCCATGAGACAGATATTTCCCGTAATAAACAAGTATTGTACAAGTCTTAAGCCTATTTGGTACAGCTTGTCACGATGAAAATGTATATTTACATTTGGCAGAATGGCCCACGTTATGTTTAAGGCTTGTGCGTCTGTTTGTCCTTCCGTCCGTGAACAGTATAACTCGAGAAGCCTTCTATGGATCATGATGATATTTGGTAGGTGGGTAGGGGTTGGGAAAACGAAGGTCGAGTTCGATAATGGGCCCCATAGCGGCTTCCTAAGGTACTGCAGCGGAAACTTAATTTTTTATATCTGTGATACTGTGGTCGTGATTTTTCTAGATAGCCCTCGGGGCGGAGGGTGAGTGCTGTGAGTTTGAACCCCCTAGTGGCTTTTTTGGAACTACAAGCGGCGGTTTCCTTTCAAACTTCGAACGAGAATAACTCGAGAACGTGTAGACGGAACGTCATGATTTTTGGTATGTAGATAGAATAAATGATGATGTGCATAATAGGATACAAATTACGCAAATCAACAGCTAATTGGCATAATTAATGAGGAAAGTTTATAAATCCACCTCAGTCCATGATAGGACTTTCAAACTTGTCAAATATGTAGCTGGGAAGGAGAGAAATGTCGATAGATATCAATTATGCAAGTGGAGACCTTTTTTGCATAATTAATGGAAAAATATGAACGTGTTGAAGGATCGTTATGATTTTTGATATGTATATAGCTTCAGTGAATGAGATACTAACGACCTCATCACTTACATAGTTAATGAGAAACTAGAAAGGCCGACATTTGCTTAAGAGCAAATACAGCATATTTCAGCCATACCCCTTCCCACGCAACATTGGACTGTTCCAAATCACCCCTGCGCAAAAATGGAACATCCTCTTAACAGTACATTATCCCCCAAAGTGGACTGGTATTGTGAATTGATTCCAGGTAAAAACAGAGCTTGCTTCTATTTTTCAGAAAATGACAATAATCACACCTTCCATTCAGAAAATTTTCATCATGACTGAAAATTGTTGAATGACTTCATGTAATGTCATTAACAATTTTCAGTACGATAACTAGGTGTAAGTTTAAAAAAGTATAAGCTCATTGTGATGTGGGTACATTTATTATTGCAGTGAACTTTTTTTATTCAAGTAGGGCATACGATTTAATAATTATCAAGCAGGTGCAGGTACTGTAGGAGCGTTTGTTTTCTTCAAGCTGTAAAACTGTTAAACTGTTTTACTTTGTATGCAATCAGCCATCGAGCCTATTCTTATTTTAGTTTAACAACTTCCTGCCAGACCCGGAAGATACGATTGAACCTTGTTCGAGGATTTATTTTCGTCTGTCTGGTCAGTCTGTTCATACCCTGGCGCTGAGAGTGTTTTATTGGGCTGAAACTCTGGCAGTTTAAAGTTACTTACAATTTAAATGTTCAAAGTTTATGTCAAACAACAACAGCACTAGGAAATGTGGCCACTATAGACAGGTGGTCACTATAGAGAAAATGCTGATCTATTGACTAGGAGCCATACGTTACACATGATTTCAGAACACTGATCATTAATCATATAAACATTGCACAGGTAAGCCAATTGTTAAGATGTACAATTAAGTTCAAATAATTCTGAAGAGAAATATTGATGAGAAAATAATCATTCTCGCCACTGTCTAACTTATAATTACGTATCAAAACTAAACGCAGATTTTCTAACTAACGCACCTTTCGCCGACTTCATCAAAGGACCGCCGGCTATCAATCAAACACTGCTGTTGATTAGACTTAGAGTTTCAAACAGTCATGTGCTGTGTGCCAGTTGACAGCGAACTTCATGCTACGTGATGTTTTACATTGCTTGGACCTTCTTTCCTACAGCGGTGCTTCTACAAAATAATTAGACTGTAACACTGAGTCCCACATGTTTTATAGAATAGAATTTAACGCAGAACAGCGTTTTTTGCTGGGTATTTTTCTTGAAACATGTCCGTGGGAATATCAGCGAGGCGGCGACGTAGGGATATCAGACCGTCAACAAAAGTCGCACGGCGGCTAACGGCGCAGCGAAGATACTAGCGCTATAAATAAGCGCTTCAACTAAGGATGGCAACCCGTACAATATTTTTGTATACTGTTGAGCTAAGTAAAGTTTGTTGTTTATGAGGTTTTAGTTGTCTTTGAAGCTTTGACCCGAAATATTTTAAAGTCAAACTGCTGAAGAGAAGTAAGTGACTGCTACGATTATCGTAGATATGGCCCTAGAAAAACTGATAAAAGAAGCCTTCTCAATAGTCTAAAATGCAAGAGCTTCCGGGGGGGCTTCGCCCACCTGGGTCCCCCCCACAGTGGCCCTGCCCCTGGATCCCGCCAGGGACATTCGGCGGCCCCCGGACCCCTGTCCGACGCTTTGAAAAAATCACGGTGAGAAGTCTGTACGGCCTGAGTCTTCAAGTTAACGTATTGTGTGGTCCCGCTTATGAATATTAATTAGCCTTCGCTTTCCTCTTCGCTGATTGGCTGAACCATTAATTGAATTAACTCTTCCTGCCGGCTAGACGCAGGTGCAGATGTCGGCTCTGTGGGGTGAACGTCCGAAAGGTCATGGCATGGAGAACGAAAGAAAACCAATTTCCCCTAAAAAAAGTGCTGTATTTAAGCCTTTTACAGTACTTTATGCCAAAAATTTTACTTGGATCATTTTACCAACTATCGTATGCCTATCTATACCAAATGTTACTCATACCAGGGTACAGGGGTGCAAAATATACCGTTATAAGACCGTCAACAACAGTCGCACGGAGTTAACAGCGCAGCGAAAATACCATCGCTAGCGTTTCAACTTCGGATAACAAGTTATAAGTACTGTTGAACTCAGTAACATTAAAGTTTGTTTTTAGTTGCCTTTGACGGTTTGACCTGAAATAGTGTTACGCTAAACTCCTGAAGAGAAGTTAAGTGACTGCTGCGATTATCATAGATATGCCCCTAAGAACTGATACAATATAAAGCCTTCTGAATAGTCTAAAATGCGAGAGCTTAGGCGGGCTTCGCTCCCCCTGGCGGGAACACTGCTATATACGGGATCATGAGGCCCCGCTTATGAATATTAATTAGCCTTTGGCCTCCTCTTCGCTGATTGGCTAGGTCTTTGATTCAATTAACTCTCCGGCTGACGCGCACAGGTGTGGCTCTGTGCGGGGTCACGGAAGGTCACGTCAGGAGGCCAAAAGAAAACAAATTTCCCCTCAAAAAAGTGCCAAAATTAATCATTTTAAAGTTGTTTATGTCAAAAATTTTACTTGAATCTTGTTACCAAGTATCTAATGCCTATCATTACCAAATTTCAGGTCATTTAATTGTAATACCAGGGTACAGGAGCCAAAAGTGTCCTTTTTTGGTCAAAAATTGGCCAAAAATCGCAAAAATAAGCATTTTGTTGCACTGTACACCAAAAGTGTTATTGAGTTTATATGAAGGGATTATCAAGGCACATCTGTGTCAAATTTCAGCTCATTCGGTTGCAATACCAAGGTACAGGAGCCAAAAGTGTCCTTTTTTGGTAAAAAATTGGTAAAAAAATCGCAAAAATAAGCATTTTGTTGTACTGTACACCAAAAGTGTTATTGAATTTATATGGGGGCATTATCAAGGCACATTTCTGTCAAATTTCAGCTCATTTGGTTGTAATACCAGGGTACAGGGGCCAAAAGTGTCCTTTTTTGGTCAAAAATTGGTCAAAAAATCGCAAAAATAAGCATTTTGTTGTACTGTACACCAAAAGTGTTATCGAATTTATATGGGGGCATTATCAAGGCACATCTCTGTCAAATTTCAGCTCATTTGGTTGTAATACCAGGGTACAGGGGCCAAAATATACAGTTTTGGTCTAAAATTGACCAAAAAATCTCAATAAAATCATTTTAGAGGCAGATATGAAAAAACTGAGAAAAAAGGATCAAGGTATTGGCCCATTCTACCCCTGTGCCAAATTTCAGGTCATTCGGTCCAGGAACGGCGGAGATGAATCACTTTGAAGATTTGACAGGAGAAGAAGAAGAAGAAGAAACATGACGAATACAATATATTTCACCATACTATGTATGGCTGAAATATAAATAGAATGATTACATAGTGGTAAATGATGGGCCTTTCATACTTACAACATTATGAAGCTTAGTGAAGGCGAACATTATTGGACATAAATCATGGAAATTAGTTTAATGTTTACATAATTAATCATGAAGCACTAAAATGGCTACAATAAGACTTTCATACATTACATCCGTGAACTAAGACTTTAAATTGGACTGACCTAACATTAACATGATAACAGACAGTGCTGTGAGCAACCTGACTCCAGAGGAGTAAGGTCATATACCTTCCATGTGGTAGACGACCCTCATAACTGGCTATATGGTAAGCCTATCATGCCAAAATTAAGGGTATATGCACATAACAACAATCTCAGTCTGAATTCTACTCCTTCCAGTGAAAGTTAGGTAAACTGTTTCACTATGTAGTCTCAAATTGAGCTGTCCTCGTAAAACTATTTTAAAAGCCACTTTCAGTCTCAACCCCTCATGCATTCAACCCTGTCTCCAAAGGCTCAACTCAAACTACATAGTACATGTATCAAACCTATTATATTATATTAGAAGGTTGTGGGATTTGGGGCAGAGCTAATTCAGATGACAATTGCCCGGCAGAAATTACACAGAACCGATTTTGTAAAAATGTTCTCGGCATACATAGAAATTCAAGTAACATAGCTAGTAGGCAGAGCTTGGGATGTTCCCAATTGACTTAGATAGATCCATACGTACAGTCAAGTTGGACTTTTCAACACATCCCCTACGAGTAGGCACTTTACTATGTCAGCAATATATACCGATGAACAGCTGTAAGAAAACTGGTTACAACACGTAAGAAATTCTAAATGATACCGGTAACTCTTTTCTATGGAACTCTATAAATCCACAGTTAGACAATATAGCATATATGTACATTGTTAAGAAAAAGGCTGGAAGATGTATATATCTAGACATATTTTCATAGACTATCTACAGATAATGGTAAGTTAAGATTTTTTTAAGAAACTAAAGAAGAAATGCTCCATGGAAAATTATTTAATGTTACTAGATAAATATGAGGTAAGATCGGCAATGTGCAAACTTAGAATAAGTGCCCACCCCCTTGCAATTGAGAAAGGGTGGTACAAAAATCTTCCTGTGGGCGAAAGAATCTGTAACTTATTGTATTTCAAAACTGGTGGAAGACGAAATACATTTTATTTCTAACTGCCTCTCGAGCGACCAGGAAAGAAAATAGCTATTCGAAGAGGCCTGCAAAACCCACAAAAATTTCCAAACGTTTACAGACGAAAACAAAACTATAACCCTGACTGTTAACGTCGCATAACCCACTCATTATAGAAAAAGTGGGTCACTTTGTCCTCCACTGCTTCCAGAAAAGAAGTCAAACCCAATATGCTTAGATTGTAGCTCTCAGCAGTACATATTATTACTAGAATAGTCACTTGTCTCTACTTGTCACCATTGTTATCTATACCCAAATATTTTATTTTCTGTATGCATAGTATATATTCTGTATGTTCCATGTTGCAATTAGCCCTTGGGTAAGAACTTGCAAACTTCTTTCTTTAAGATATTACAAGAATAGAACACTCCAATGACATCAAAAGATCAACTCTACCCTTCAAGTCCCCCACAAAAAATCGTCCTTCCACACCAACATACACATCACACATGTACTTCTCCACCCTCCCTACAAAGACTAATGATTAGATTTTGGGCCCCTAGTAAGTCATTTGCATAAAATTTACACAAGCTCCTAATATTTCATGGAGGTATTAGGTCACCAAACTCTAGTTGATAAGAGTTTGTGTGACTTTATCAAATAACATATGAAATAAAATTTTTATGTCTTCAGACATCTTTCTACAAGAAACCTGGTTCATTTGGCAAAGGTATGTGTTCGTGGAAATCTAGTTTTCTGCTGGTTTAAGGCGGCCAATGACTACAATAATTTCATATTCCAAGTAAATGACTGCAACTTTCGACAAAGTTGAGGCAAGTTAGTATAGATTTAATGTGAGAAAAAAATGGAAAGCATGCCTTGCAAGACCCTGATACCTCTGATCTTGTAACTTTATTGGCAACATTGAGGCACAAACGCACATCTCTGCAGCTATGATCTAGGAAAACATTTTTCTTGCGGGTCTCATTAATTCATTCATTAATCACAGCCATTTGTAGCTGGTAGGTGAGATGAAATAAGGTGTGTAGCATTCTGTGACATTTTGCGCTTACAAATAAACGATGCAATCACATTTTATCTCTGAAGGACCAGGAGTTTCACTTTCACTTTTACTGTCCCAAAGCCTCTCAAACATGTCGGATTATGCTGTTCGAAATACAAAAAAAAAAAAACGTTGAAAGCTCTAATGTCGTAGCTTGGTGTGATCGCGGCTTATCATATATTCAATTTGTATACAACCTAAACGTTTCAGCCAGAAACAGTTTTCAGACATGCCACATGCGTGATGATTGCAGTGTTTGCGAAAGCTTATGTTTCAGGGGAACTAAAATTCCCACAGTTCTGCATGGTGAGCATGCATGTGGGGCCAGGGCACGATTTTATACATTTTTGTGACATGAAAGGCTTTTGGAAAATAATAAAGTTTGAAGACATTTTCAATGATTTGCTCGTTTTGATTTCTAATACAGTTGATAGCCTGTGACAAACATGATCATTCAGAACTTTGCTTGCGGTGTGTCTATCACGCTGGGAGTCTTTAATGTGAGTCTTCAATGTGATCTAAATACCGTTGCAATATATTTGATCTACAATGTAAAAGATGTGAATGGACATTCGTAGAATCAATCGACGTCGTTTCATACAAAAAGACAAATCTACACAGGAGATTCCACATTTTAACACATTAGAAACCATTCAGCTCCACTGCAAAACACCTCTAACATGTACCCGGAAATGGGAAAATTAGGAGGACTGGTGAAAAGTGTCTCGATTATACTTTTGCCAAGTTTTTATTCATAGGCCAGGACTACATCTTACACAATCTAAATGAAATAGCAAACTGTCAAGTCCACGAAGACTTCTAAATTAAGCACAGACACAGTTGGTTGGAACAGCAGTTTCGAGCATGCTACACGAGCAGGTTAAACGGCTAGAGGCGAGTTATGTATAAAAAGTCTATCTCAAGGGAGGTAAAGCTAGACCTTTCTCACGTTTTATGCTATATAAAACACTTACAATCATCATTTCGAGGGAAAGGTTTGCCGTATTCATGAAAATAAGGCCTCATCTGGAAGCGTTTTTAAGACGTTTTGAAAAAAAAAATTGTCAGATGAAATGCGTCATTACCGAGACACCACGATAAGCCTACCTCACCCGATTAAACTTTGACTGAATGTTCTCCAAATGTATCTACGTTTAGTAAGGAAGACCAACTTACATTAAAGTCGAAAATGGATCCTGATGACTGCACAGAAAGTATCCAACTTAACATTACAGTCAGATCACTGCTTTTATTGCCTCAGGAATTTATGACGTCACAGAAAAGTCCCCGGATGTAAGCTTAGACCGTGGCCTTTGTCTCTCCTACCTGCACAACACAAATAGCAGAAAGCAAACAAATCAGATGACCCGTTGTCGTTGACAACCTCTTGCGCAGGACTTGGACCTTTGTTATATTTGCTAGGTTGGCGCAGGTGTTTGAAGGATGAAGAAATGCTTGGAGTATTGGCCCTCCTGTGGCTTTCCATGGTAATGCAGTGGAAATTTCAGTTTTAATATCTCGTGTTCTGGACATGCTGTGCTCAGGACTTTTCAAATGTGGATAGAGCTTGGGTCTGTGTAGGTTTGGGCCCCAGTCAATAGGGTCTTTTTTAACGACATGGGACGTTTTTTTTTTTTAAATTTCATTCCATCAAGGAGAACAATTTAGGATAGGGGTTTGTTACAGTTAGGCTTTTGACAGATAAGTAATTAGTGCTAACCAGTAGGTCATGTAATTCGGCATGACTTGGCGTGATTGGATAGAATAGACAATATTATGCATGATGGCGTTATGCAAGTAGTATGAGGTGGGTGCTACATTTAAATATTATATTTAGCAGAGTTGGAGTCAAAAGGACTTTTCTTGGTAACAAATACACAGCTCTCTACTGTCTTCGAAGCCACTTTCTCTTAGTTCGCGCTAAGATCTTTTGCGCTTTAGGCATGAACAATGCAACTAGAATTTATCTCTGAAGGTGCAGATGTTTTCTTGCTATGTACCACTTTCACTTTCACTTTTAATGTCCGCAAACCCCTCGTTGGATATATTTTGAACATGTCTAATTGTGCTGTTCGAATGAAAATATGTTGAAAGGTCTTATTGAAAATTCGGAGCTCGGTGTGATGGTCACCCTACATTCCTCAATTTGTACATGTTTCGGCCATGCCTGTGTGCCACCCAGGAACGTTTTCCAGGCATATGTGACGATTTGTGAAAGCTTCTGTTTAGGGAACTAAAATTTCCACAGTCCTGATGAATGTATGAGGCACTATTGTATACATTTTTGGACATGAAAGGCTTTTGGAAGGAACTTAAGTTTGAAGACATTTTCAATTATTTTCTCGGCGTTTGGATTTCTGATACAGTTTATACCCTGTTGCTCGGTGTGCCTCTCACACGGGGAGTCTCCGATGTCTAATAATAACTATGTTGGTCAAATTTGAGAAAAATGCACTTAAAAAGCGTTAAAAGGTCGGGGTTAGTGTTGTTAGAATACTAGAAGCCACTAGATAGTACGAATCAGCAGGAATGTGGCCCTTGTTTCTAAGCTGATGTCCAGCAAAAGTATATACCAAAACTGATCATGAACCAAATATTCGCAGGCCTGGTTTAGATAAATCAAAGGATTACCCTCCTCGAAGCGCAATGTCAAATGTGCAAATGTACATACGTGGAGTCAATTGACGTCGGTTGACACAGAAGGACAAATGTACACCGGTGATTCAACATTTTAACACAGAAACCATTCAGCTCCACTGTAAAGCACCTCTGTCAAGTACCCGGAAATGAGAAGTCTCCGTCCCCGCGAAACACTTATTATATTCATTCGTGGGCCATCTAAATCCAAATCGAATAGCAGGCTGTCTAGTCTTCTAAATTAAGCACAGACACTGTTGATTGGAACAGAATAGCAAATTCGAACACGCTACACCAGCAGGATAAACTGAGGCGAGTTATGGAAAAAGTCTACCTCATAGGAAGGTAATAGCTAGACATTTCTAACATTTCATGCTAAATGAAACAGTTACAATTTTGAGGCAAAGGTTTGCCAAGTTCATGAAAATAGGGCTTCAACAGAATGAACTTTTAAGACGTTCTGAGTAAGTTTTTACCTTTGCCAGAATGGCTAAGGTTATGTTTTGGGCTTGTGAGTCTGTGTGTCTGTCTGTCTGTGTGTTAACAACATAACTCAAGAAGCCTTGGATGTATCCCGATAATATTTGGTAGGTGGGTAGGGGTCGGGAAAACGAAGGTCAAGTTCGATAATGGGCCCCCTAGCGGCTTGCTAAGGTACTGCAGCAGAACCTCAATTATTGATATCTCCTGTTCTGGACATGCTGTGATCATGATTTTCGAGTGGTAGATAGCCCTCGAGGCAGAGAGTAAGTGCTGGGAGTTTGGGCCCCCTAGCGGCTTTTTTGAAACTGCAGGCGCCGGTTTCCTTTCAAACTTTGGACGAGAATAACTCTACAACGTGTTGACGGATCGTCATGATTTTTGGTATGTAGATAGAATGAGTGATGACGTACATAATGGTATACTAATTATGCAAATCAACAGCTAATTTGCATAATTAATGAGGAAAATTTATAAAACCACTGCATTCCATGATAGGTCTTTAAAACTTGTCCCATATGTAGCTGGGAAGGAGAGAAATGTCCATAGATATCAATTATGCAAATGATGGCCTCATTTGCATACTTCATGAGAAAATATGAACATGTTGGCGGATCATCATGCTTTTTGGTATGTTTTATATGTGGATAGACTAAGTGAAGACGTTCATAATAAGATGCTAATCAGGCAAATTAACAGCTAATTTGCATAATCAATGTGGGAAGTTTATAAATCTAATGTCTCTCCTTACCTCTGCTCGGGCGTATCTTAATGACAGCTACAGGTGCCAGGCAAGTAGATCAAGCTAGCAGGCTGACCCAGCCTTGCCCCCTGCCCCCTGGGTGCCAATCACTTTTACAGACTAGAGTAGACTTATGTTGACGGAAAACTGGGGAGGATAGGTTGATCCCATGTGTTTTAAACTTCTGCAGTTTTGTTAATAGTTATTTCCATGACAAATGGAGATATAGTTTGGAGTGTGCCTGTGTGTTTGTGTTTCCGGGTCATCTTCCACCTGCAATGTGACCTTACAGTACCAACGTCCTTGCTACTCTCGAGTATCAGGTTGCTCAGAGCCACTGTTATCAAGATAACGTCAGGCCAGTCCAATTCAATGTTTTGGTTGACAGATTCTATTTTTCTGAATTTCAGAAAAAATTGTATCTCAGCTCTAGACTACCAAAATGAAATCGTATTAGCACAAGCTTTTGCTTGCAGTCTTGCACTCATAGAGGTGTGACTTAATCAAATAACATATATAATTATATGTAATGAGTAGCATACTTATGTCTACAGACATCTTTCTACATAACAAACCTGGTTCATTTGGCAAAGGTATGATTTCGTCGAACTCTAGTTTCTAATATAAATTGAAGGCTACCGTCAGTTCCGAGGCTCTCCGATAGGCTTAAAACACAGGATTAAACTTTGAATGTAGTCTGAAATGTATCTATTATCACTTAAGAAAAGGCCAACTTACGTTCAAGTCGAAAACAGATCCTGATGACTGCTTAGAAAGTACTTAGTATCCAACTTAACATTACACATGTAACGTTATTGCCTCAGGAATTTATGACAACGTCACAGAAACTTAGTCCCCGGATGTAAGCTTATAGACCGTGACCTTTGTTCCTCCTACCTGCACAGCGTAAATAGCAGAAAGCAAACAGTTCAGATGACCCGTTGACAACCTCTTCTGCAGATTTGGGTCTCAGTATCACATTTGGCACGTTGCAAAAGCAAGTCTACGAAAGCTTCACCTTCCGCACTGGTATTGCTGATTCAACTCGGGGCAAAGCCGCCTCAGCACTGGGGACCCAGTGCTGAAGAAAGTTCAGCACTGGTTTTCCAGTGCTGAATGGCTCTGTTCCAGTGCTGAAGCTCCGTCAGGACTGGAATTCCAGTGCTGAATCTTGTTCCAGCACTGGTTTGCCAGTGCTGAACTCCTTTCAGCACTGGTTTTCCAGTGCCGGACTGCTGTCAGCACTCGGTTCCAGTGCTGAACTCGCCGTGAGCACTGGAATACCAGTGCTGAAATAGCCGTCAGCACTGGAACCGAGTGCTGAATTACAAATCAGAAAGCTTCCCCTTCTACACTGGATTTACCAGTGCTCAGGGAAAGCACTGGAACACCAGTGCTGAGAAATCTTCAGCACTGGAAAGCGAGTGCTGACGTCGTTTCAGCACTGGGAAGGTCTTCAAACCAGTGCTGAATTCTTTCCAGAACTGGAGTGTCTTATTGCTGAGAGTCGTATTTGACGTAGATTCGAATAAAAAAGATAAGTAACTTCATGCCAAGAAACCGAAGTTGTGCCAATGTGTAATTGAAAGTGGACATATGTATAACGTATAAGTGATAGATATCATTAAAAAAAGTGCTGAGAGTGGTACTAGGCGTAAATTCTAATAAAAGATATGGTTGAAGTTCATCAGAGGCCCGAAGTTGAGTTAACGTTTACCTTACCTTAAACCTTAGTTCCTCCCGCAACACTGTTGCATTGGTCGACTCGTCGAGCATATCTTCTCCAAAGCGTGCGGTCTTGCGCTGCTACTGCCATGCTCTCCATACTGTTTATACCCATTTTTCTTCCATCATTCAAGATTGTCCGTCTTAGTGTAGTTTTAGGCCTGCCCCTGGGGCGGGTGCCCTTAGGAGCCCATGACATAGCTGTTTTTGTTGTTCTTTTGTCGGATAGACGCCATACATGTCCAACAAATCTCAATCTTCTTCTTCTGACTGTCTCACTGGCTAAAGGCACCTTAGCTCTTTGCATGAGCTCTTCATTTGTGACGTGGTCACGCCAGGAGATGCCTAGGATTGTCCTAAGGCATTTACGTTGGAAAGTGTCTAGTGATTGCGTTACCTCTGCAGTGCATTTCCACGATTCACATGCATATGTGGCTATTGGCATCACAATAGTCTGGAATAACTTTAACTTTAACGGTACACTGATTTGCTTAGATAGCCAGAATTTTCTCAAGTATTGCCACATACCAGTAGCTTTGCCAAGCCTAGATTTGACGTCTTCTTCTGTGCCACCAAACATAGTAATAATGCTGCCTAAGTAAGTGAATTTGTCGACATACTCGATTACTTCATTTTCAAGCACGATTGGTGCTGCATTATGGATTGTTGTCATTGCTTTGGTTTTTTCTCCACTTACTCTGAGTCCAATTTTCGCCCCTGTGGTAGAGAGTCTTTCTGTGAAACCTTGCAGATTCTCACAACTGTTGGCCAAAGCAGCTAAATCATCTGCGAAGTCGAGGTCACTCAGTGACCCGTCACCAAAAGCTATGCCATCTCCGACTTGTTTGGTCTTCTTCATAAGGAAGTCAATGACAATAACAAATAGAAAGGGGGATAAAATACATCCTTGTTTCACTCCTGTTGCGACTTCAAACATTGTAGTAACTCCAGTCTTGGTTTTGATGCAACACTTAGAGTTCTCGTACAAGGATTTAAATAATTGGATATACTTCTCAGGTATGCCGTAAGCTCGAACAATCTTCCATAGGGATTCTCTATGTACAGAATCGAATGCTTTTCGAAAGTCAATGAAGTTGATTGCAAGTGCTGTTCTGTACTCGTGCGACTGTTCCACTATGTTACGAAGGGCGAAGATCTGTTCTATAGTTGATCTACCTTTCCTGAAACCTGCCTGCTCCTCTCTTAAAACTTTGTCCACTTCGTCTTTTAGTCTATGCAGGATTATACTGCAGAACACTTTCCCTGGTACAGATGTTAGAGTTACTCCCCTCCAGTTATTACAGTTGCTGGGGTCTCCTTTCTTGGCTATTTTAACTATGACCCCGTGTCTCCAATCATCTGGTACCTCCTCTTTTTGCCAAATCAGGTTGAACAGGTAAGATAGCGTTACTAGTATTTAATTTGTTGTGTAGTTGGAATTGGATATGTAAGGCATGTAACGTTATCTATAAAAGATAGATATCATTATGATCAACAAAGGATTGCAAACAATTTTATTGTGTGTGATTGCGAATCATAATTACAGTCCTTCTGGGAATGATTTGAGTGGCCAGTGCAGAACATCGTCTGAGCACTGGGTTATTAGTGCTGACGCCGACTTTTCCAGTGCTGATGGCGCCTCAGCACTGGAAGCCCACTGTGCTGACGAACATTTAGCACTGGAAATCCAGTGCTGAAGCCAGCAGCTTTCCATGGTACTGCAGCGGAAAACCATTTTTGATATCTCGTGGTCTGAACTTTCACGGAGAATAATCCAAGAACCGGTTCGTAACAGTCGTGGCCTTTGGCAGATGTGCAATCAGTGTAGTTTTTACTAGTTCCGCCTTCATAAAGACGTACAGCTAGCACCATGGTGTGTGTGTCTGTATGTACATGTAGGTCAACAGCGTATAACTCGCGAAATTACGGATGGATCTTGGTGATATTTAGTAGGTGTGTAGCGGTTGTGGCGAGGATGGTCAAGTTCGAAAATGGTTTATCGCCAGGCGTTTCCTACGGTACTGCATCGGGCTTTGTATTCTTCTGTATTTGGCTGTATACAACATACTTCTTGAAGCTATGGCTAGATCTTAATTATAACTAGAGTTCCACGAACACATACCTTCACCAAATAAAGAAGATTGCTTGTTTTGAAACTTTTTGTGCTAAATTTTGCACAATTGATATTTCTAAACATTCCTATTTTTGTGATCTACATTATGTTGAAGTCTGAGAGTCATGTTTTGGATTGCAGTGGACTTATAAAGTGGTGGCTGATAGCTTGTTTTGCAACAATGAAGTGATGTATGTTTGGGGCCCCTAGCGGCCTGCTCTGGAACTATAGGGGCAATTTTGTCAGAATCTTCCATGGAGCATATATAATAATGGAACGTGGGAACGATGGATATTTAGCATTGCAGGTATCTTGGCATGTTGTAGGTTTGTCATGTAGTTTAGCTTAGGTAGTCCTGAATGTTCCCTCATCTGTAATAGTAGCTCACACCAATCCATATTTAGTCAGGTATTTGGCATCTTCTCTTATTCTTTGTATTTTCAATTTTTTCTCAAAGATACATGTACACCCCTCTGGTAATGATATGGTTAATTAGCATACGAGGGCATATGCTCTGCGATGGCAAGGCTGAGATGGTGTAATGGCTGTGACCTTTGACCATGTAATTGGAGTATTGATTAGGTTAGACAATTTTGGCTGGTCAAATGAACTGACCTTTGAGGTTGCATTGAAATAATCAGGCAATAGAGACCTTGGACTCAGGTATGCGTACACGTTAGTCTCTCTGTAGCTTATGGATTGTACAGACTGTAGTGTGACATTAAGTTCCCCAAGGCGACACAGGTACATGTATCTGGCACTCATAACCCATTGCTGCAGTGACATGGTCATAACATTACGTACTGGAAGTAGCAGTTGACAGGTCCGTTCCATGAACAAGATTGAGAGAGTTTGCAGAGAATTTTGCTACAGTAACTTGTTTGTCCCTCAGGGAGCTGCAACTTGCTCATGATGCAGTCCTCGCAAATTAAAAATCTGGTAGCCTCCAGCACCTGATGAGCAGGTTCTCAAATGCTACAAATAGTTCAATTTAACAATCACCAAAAAGAAGACTGCTGGGGTCCACCATTACCAAACCCATTACCCCCTGTCTAACTAAAAAGAGAAATTTATTTAATGTTAGCTAGTATTCTGAGATGTACTAATTATATACTGGTGTGACAACAATGTGCAATAAAGGTATTCATTCAATCATTCAAACTATAACTTTTACAGATACATGTAACTCTGCAACAAAATATTGTCAATGTTTCGGTTTTATTCAAATCTCAGTTCATGTAGCTATGTACAAGGCTAGCCTTCCAACCTTCATCATTACAGATTTCAAGACTCACATCTTACACGGAAATATCAGTATTGAGTGGATATAGTTGACCTAACGAGTCTATTTGTGCCTAGCCCTGGCTCTGAAATGTTCTGATTGGCTGGGGGCTAAACTGTCCAGGTGCTGAAACATCCTGCTACCAATTCAATGCTTAGCTAACTGATACATACTAGGTAGCAATAAAAAAAATCTATACAGGCTACAGAAATTTCAGGATACAATGATATTTGAGTCACCTGAAGATAGCAGCACATTCCCTAACTATACATTCAGTGAAGAGCTGGCTGTTGGATTTTACCCATAGTTCCACAGTGCTAGTGTTGACCTTGGTGGTGACCTTGACATGGAGGAGACAGAGGCCCTGCTGGAGGAGGGATCCGCTGGCTATGCCCTCATTACCTAAACAAACAAACAAACATGAATACAACCTTTAAGACAAACAGTCTCGAGGTTTCACAAATTGCGCTGAACCCAAATTATAATATAGCTTACTTTTCAAACAACTATGTACACTACAATTGGAACAAAGATTTTATTATTTTACTGACAAAAAATTTCAGGAATATGCTGCATACCTTTCATATACAACCCTACACAAATATCTAGGTGAACTGACTGGTGCACCCAAAGTCAGAAATTAGGTTCACAGCTCCAATTTTGAGTGAACAAAAGTGAACACTGTGGTTAGACATTCAGATAATAGGATAAGCAAGATAACAGTCGCTCAAACAACTGGATATAGCTTTGGTAATGGTCACATATTTAATGAACAATGATCAAAATAATCTTACCTATGATATCTACAGGATGGATCCCAAGCCTGCCTTGTAACATGTCCATGATGCCTGCTACTTTAGTGACCTTGCTGATCTCCAGTTTGAGACGCTTGTCGTGTGACGTGAGCGGCCACTTCTCTCCATACTGTTCTGTGGTTAACTCCAATGATCTGTAGTGTAGAGCGAGATTATTACTGATAAAATGTGGTCCATGCATATGGACAGGAGGTCACTATACACAGGATTCTTAATGCTTGTGTCAGTGGGATCAATTATCAAAGGGACCGGGTGGTCCTTGTGTAGAGGTGGTACAGGCCTAGGGTTGACTGTTAAAATAACTATCAATATGGCCAATTCTTTTTGACATTCTGGTATCACCCACATAACAGTAACAATAACCCTAAATTCCGAGACAACCGATATTTGCTTGTATGAGCTGGGATGAAGGGTGACAACTTCCAACAACATCTGATCCAGTCTAATTTTTGAGTTGGATAACAGAAGAATATTTTCATTTGAATTTTTTTCCACAGGTTTTCCAGAGACGTTCCATTTGTACTGGGAGCCAAAACAACAGCCATACATACAGCACAGGACAGGTGAAGTCTTACCTGATAACATCTGACAGCTGTACAGGGCAGGTGAAGTCTTACCTGATAACATCTGACAGCTGTACAGGGCAGGTGAAGTCTTACCTGACAACATCTGACAGCTGTACAGGACAGGTGAAGTCTTACCTGATAACATCTGACAGCTGTACAGAACAGGTGAAGTCTTACCTGACAACATCTGACAGCTGTACAGGACAGGTGAAGTCTTACCTGACAACATCTGACAGCTGTACAGGACAGGTGAAGTCTTACCTGACAACATCTGACAGCTGTACTGGGCAGGTGAAGAAGAGGCGCCTGTTGGTGAGGGTGTGGTCCTTGTACGACAGTTCCCCACCCAGGTGCATACTCAGGGCAGGTGCCTTACAGGTCAGGTGGGCTGAATGTACCGAGCACGAACATGGTGCTATCTTCTCCTCCACAATACAGCTACTTTCTGTTCCTCCTATGTAACACTGAGGACAGAAACAAAAAATCATGATCTAATTCTAAAGTTATCAATACATGATGTATAAACTCTGTCCAGTCAATAAAAATAAAACATATCCACTGTACGTGTCATATCCCCCAAATAAAACATATCCCTCTATAAGACACCGTTTTCTTCTTTTCTTTAGAATTTGAATCCACATCAAACATAGTGCCGATGCTACTTGAAGCATCTGACCATTTCCAAAATCATATCCTGTCGATTTGAGTAGCTGCTATTTGGCACAACTAACCTGAAAATTTGATGAAGGCTCCAACTTCGCACAGACGTCAGCGACCACTCTGTTGCTACTGTGATTGGTCATGAAAAGCACCACTACGAACTCCTCCGGCTTCCACACCTTACAAAGGGACAGTCGAACTATTTCATCCCCACACAGTTCCACATGTTCCACAGAATGAGGGAATTCCATCAGGCATTCCGGTAACGTTGTGGGGACTTCTGTTCCGTTGTCAAATTTCATCCTATCCGTATCGTTATCCCTATCAAGTATGGAGTCCGTCGACGTAGATGTCAGTAAAACTTGCGGTCTGTCCAAACCTATAACTAAGTCCTCTGATTGTAATTGTAAACTGTCACATGGTTCCTCAGTTTTTTGTTCAGTTCTGTTGTTAGGAAGCTTTTCAATGTTCTGTTGTGAGTTCAACGTTTTTTCTAGCATATTTGATTGTCGAGAGTCTGTAGCACCTTTGGAGTCTTTCTCAACAGTTTCAAAGTCTTCTTCCAAGCTGCTTTCCACATGTCTTGCATTGTCAGTTGAATTGGAAGACGTTTTTAAGATTCCAGGGCCGATAGGGTCAAGCTGCAAGACGTTTTCTAAGTCAAACAAGTTGTCATGAGTCTCGGCACTGGTTAGAATGTCTGTTCTGGTAGTTGTGTTGGAGGGGTCTTGTGAAGAGAGTTCTAAGGAGTCGATGCCTTCAAGAAGGTTTCCGACAGCCGGCCCGCGAGTCTTCCCTCTTCTAGACGTCTTAAGGATCCCTCGTCCTCTTGACGTCTGACGAAAAAATTTTAAGAAAGATGTTTAAGTATGACAACAACAGCAAAAATGTCTGGTGTTTTACAAATGATGTCAAGTTTAGTGGCTTGTATGTAGCTGTGACGTCAAGCTGTAGAGGCTACAATGTATGATTTGTACCCTTGACTTTATCTATTACTTCTGGGAAGAAGGATCATCTCTGACTTGGTACTGTTTTTGGCTGTGTTTGTGTGTTTCCACCTATAATTCAAGACCAGTTTGATAGATACAAATTTTGCTGGGGGTAGTTATTGAAGTAAATTTTGCAGTATTTTCAGGTACTGTTACAGTAGCATTTAGGCCTGGCCCCCTCTTTCTGAAAGTAGTGTGGTATCATCCATGGACAGCTGACTTTCTTAGAATTAAGGGACAATCAATGACCCCTTACAAGAGATAGCTGGGATTGATTAAGGGAAGACAGAAAGGGGAGGATCACTAACATCTGTGATGGCTGGTGCTATTGGGTTAAGCAATCCACAAGCACTTTCAATAATTCAAGGAGGTATGAGATCTTGGATCTCTTGTTTCCTCCAGTCTGTACATAGAATATGATACTTTTTTATTTCAACACCTATTCTTCAATCTCTGTTTCTCATTTGGAAATATCTTTTCTAAATAAAGAGAAACTAATACTTCATGTATCTATTAACAATTTTCTAAACTCTAAGCTATTCACCTGTGCTGTTCCTCCCTGCTGTAGTCCACTGAACAGCGCACTGGCCAGCTGCTGTTTCCTCCTGTCCTCCTGAAGGTCAGGCAGGTCATTGCTGTGCTGTCCTGGGAGGGCCACTACTGTGCTGGGCTAGAGACAAATATCACAGACCATGAAACAACCATCTTCTTTGGTTCATGTAACAGTTGTACTTTCCTTATTCTACACACAATCATAACATCCTTTAAAATGTTTTCAACTATTACATATTTTCCAGGGGAAAAAATATTTTTCTGTCCAAAATGATGCACAGAATTGGGAATTTTGATAGGGAATTGAAATTGAATCAATACTTACACTTTCAGCCATGGAAGTATTTTTAATGTCATTTCACAGCAGATTATGAGAAATGTGAATTCAAACCTGGACCCTCAAAACCCATTCAACACTTTTTCCCTGTGCACTCCCACTGAATTTGTACACATGTGCACCATTAAAAGTTTCAATCACAATTTTGATGAAGTACCTCTACAAACTTTAATGCAATGTCTAATTTACCTCCACATGAGCACCTCCTGAATAACTTGACATGTCTGGTGCTTCTTGTACTACTTCCCCAGTCTCTTCTTGTCCCTCCTTCGTGACCTCAAGTGTTGGAGCAGCCATTTTCTTGACCTTGGTACAGCCATCTTTACTCCAGATCTTCCGAACTCCCCTCGTCCTAAGTCCCAAACTGTAATAGTCATAACAAAATAGAAGTACATGACATTGACGTTTAGACAGGTAATGCGATTCCTTAATATAAAAATTGCCAGGGCCTATATTAAAAAAAAGTAAAATTTTTCAACTGTCTCTTCTAACTATACCTCCATGCCAAATGTCCAGTCATTATTTGGCCAGATGAAATGAAAAAGCTGAATCCATTTCAAGACTAGCCTGTGTTTACACAATCTCTCGCTGGCTGGGGTTAATGACCCCCTCCCCGAAACTAGGGCGGAGGCAATTGTAGGGCTGGCCGCTAGGGGCGCGATTTTAGGTTAATTTGAAGACCTGGCAGAAGAAGAATGAACATGTCAAAAGACACTGTGTATGGATTGAAAGAGAAAAAGTAATGTATACCATGTTCTGTGAGTTCATTCATTTGTTTAACCTTCCTGACTACTCAGACTTAATAACGATGGCCATTATAGAGTAGCTAAACTTTCTTTCCAACACTGAATTAATATAGGGACTTACCCTAAATTTTCGGCCAACTCCGTCAACCTTGTTCACAGAATGACCCTACAATGTATCTCCGGCAGTGACGTCAGGAACACGCCACTTTTGCAGGAGGGGGTCATAAGTATCAGAAAGTTTGTGCCGCCCCCCGTCTCTGTTGAGTGTGGGCCGGTGGGCTCTAATGTACACTGCCTCCTTCACTCCTCGCACGAAGTAATCCTGTTCTGAGTCTAAGATTTTGACTTTGTCCAACGAAACGGAATGTCCCGGAGACTCTATATGTATATGTTGCGCCACCTCAGATGATTTGACAGAGCTAGGACGCCGATGTTCGAGGAACCTAGTTTTCAGTGCACGTTCCGTCTCACCAATGTATGTTTTCTTACAAGGGCCTTTGTTAGTTTTCCCTTGACACGTGATGTGGTACACCACCCCACACCTACTTTCTTTGGGAGTTTTGTCCTTGGGTGCCACTAGGAACTTCTTGAGCGTACGTGTCGGCTTGAAACAGGTCTTAATCCTGTATTTGTTGAAGACCCTCCTAAGGGCTTCCGAGGTTCCTTTCAAATAGGGCAAAACTACAAGACCTCTGTTTGTTTTGGAAGAAGACCGGTTTTGGGTGATGTTATTTTGGGGTTCTGATCTTGGTGTAGTAGCCTTCTTAATCGCCCAGTCTGGGTAGCCGCACACTTTCAATGCCTTAATCAAGTGGTCTTTCTCTCTTTGTTTATCCCGCTGGTCTGTGATTAAAGTCTCCGCTCTATGGAACAAGGTGCGGATCACCCCTAACTTGTGGTCTAGAGGGTGGTTTGACTTAAAGTTTAAATATTGATCCGTGTGGGTTTTCTTTCTGTAGATGTCGATGTGAAGTGTTCCATCTTCTTGGACAACTGTCAGAGTATCAAGGAAAGGGAGGGACTTGTTTTGTTCTGATTCAAATGTGAATTTGATATCTGGGTCCAAACTATTCAGATGGTTAGTGAATTCATCCGCAAACGCCTTCTTCAGTTTGGTATGAGTGTCGTCCACATATCTAAACCACCATAAAGGTGGGTGGGGGGCATTCTGTGAACAAGGTCGACGGAGTTGGCCGAAAATTTAGGGTAAGTCCCTATATTAATTCAGTGTTGGAAAGAAAGTTTAGCTATTCTATAATGTATTCTACCAACACAGATGAACTTTCATGCTAACGATGGCCATTTTTAATTCTATGGCCAACTCTAATTTTATTTCTCTCCAGAAATTAACATAAAAATAATAATTACAAAGAAGAGTTGTTGAAGATTGATACCTACCCATCAAGTTTGTCAGAACTTTCCCCCGACCCCCCTGAGCTGAGGGACCCTGATGGCTCCGATACCCCCTTACTCTGTGAGGAGGGGGGTGTGGAGGATGCTGTGAGGGAGGGGGGGACCAGGGGGGTGTCGTATGGCTTGAAGTTGAGACCGGAGAACAAAGCGGCTTGGGCTGGGGGTGAAACAAAAAAATATAATGTGAATGGTGATGCTGAGCACATTGGAGTTTAGCAATCAAATTTAATTCTTGATTCAGTGATGTCTTTCACCAACCTTACAGCAATTCTGACTTGCTCTAGATCTGATTTGCACTGCAGCTAGGTGTCATTGCTGCAGTGTACATGTAAATGAGACTGAGTTTATATCCCCCTCATCACAGTGTATTCTTCACATTGCAGCAGCGACACCTAGCTGCAGTGAAAAGTATAACAGGTCAACAGTGTTGCTACAGGAAGGTACAAGACACTCAGCAAAACATTGGCTAGGTATAAACACTTGGTTGTATACAATAAGGTTTATCAACTACCAAGAACCTGATGAATCTATTAATTGTGGAATCAAATGTAAAAGAAGCAGTATGTGGTGAAGGTTCATATGATTCAAAGCCTTTAAAAATGTTTTTGGTAATGAAAGCTGTTCAATCAAGATTCATGAGCATGAAAGTCGTGTCTTCAGTATCCTTCTGTTATACATGTACATATATCTGTATCATGTAGCCAATATTTGGCGTAACATACCAGCTTCTGTATATGTATAGCTTGTGTAACCACACTTTTGGAGTTAACACCCAAGCTTCAGCATCATTCTGTCTTTGTATAGCCGGTATAACTACCCTTTGGCATAACACACTAGCTTCTGTATCTGTCTTTGTATAGCCGGTATAACTATCCTTTAGCATAACACACCAGCTTCTGTATCTGTATAACCAGTACAACTGCCCTTTAGCAAAATATACCTTCTTTCCATGCATGTTATATTACACTGAACCCAATGCTTTCTTGCTTCTTCTTCAGCCTTGCTTTACAAACTTTAAGATTAATTCTGTAACACACCTTTGTCTTCAGCCATAGCCAGTGTTTCTGACTGTCTCTGTTGTCTGGGTTTGTATGGGGCTGCACCCTGGGCCAACGCGTCTGACACAAACTCATCCAGAAAGGACAAAGAGGGGTCGATCTGTTAGAAAAGAAGACAAGAACATAACAGTACTGTTATGATTCATCTTGTCTGTTTCTGCCTCTATAGATGAATTCTTTTGATGCAAAGTCTACCTTTTATCGCTGATTTGTAAAACAATTTGGCAAAGAGCAACAATTTGGGAGTCATCTTGACTCTGTTTCTGCTTTCTAGACCAATGCTTTTGACGCAAAGTCTCCTTTTGGGTAAAAAATGTATAAAACAAAAAGAGAAACAATTCCGGACCATAATTTGTCTGTTTCTGATCTCTACATGTATACCCAATACTTTAGAGCAAAATAAATACTGTAAATGCACTTAAGTTTGCAGGGACTTAATTTCACGGTTCCTGGTGGGTTTAAGTATGCGTAGCACCATACACTGTAGTCTCTTACTGCCATGGAAAAATGTTCGCGATGGATTTAAGTTTACAGTGAATTGGCAATGTAAAAACCACATACATGAAACCACCATGAAAATTAAAGTAAAGAAAGTTTGTTCTTAAGCCAGTCTAGGATAGATTATTCATAATCTAGTCATTGTCTGTTGTTGCAATTTCTGGAACATTTCCAATTTGATTGCAGAACTACACCAAAGGCTCAGCCCCTGAGGTGTTGCCAAAACTGAAATTGTTGTTGTGACCTGGAGATCTTCGCAGCTGGCATCCACTGGCAGCACAGTCTGCATGAGCGGCACGTCCGTCTGAAGTTCCAACAGTTCCGCCGCTCGCTGTCGCAGGTCAACGTCCAGACAGCTCACATAACGCTCGCAAACGGACACAACCTGGCAGAGGCAGTTTATTGTTAGTCCTTGTTTGTTTTTCTGTTTTGCATACCTGGTTTGTACTGAACAGTACAAGTTGTAGTACAAGTCCTATAATCGCTAACCCAATTCATAGCAAAGCACAGTTAAAACTGTCATTAGAAGACCACTCAGAAGACTGATAAAATCTACCGGTAGTATGTTTCTGGTTGCATGTGTTTGCGCCTATAACTCAAGATCCTTTTAATAAATTTGTGTGTATTTTGATATGTTCATGTGGGGAGTCATTGAAGCCATGATAACACATGGCAGTTTGGACTGTACAGCTGCATTACAGGAAGACACCCCCTCCTTGAAAGTAGTGTGGTATAATCTATGCACAGCTGTATCAAACGAATGACCCCATTTGGGATGGACATAGCTGGATAGAAGGGGAGAATCACTAACATCTGTGATGGGTAAGACTAGGGCATAAAGAAATTCACAAAAACTCCAAATATTTTACAAAGGTATGAGATATTGGATTTCTTGCTCTACCTGCATGCCATTCCGATCCAACAACCAAAGGTTTCTTTCTATACTTTCAGGAACATCCCAGAAATTGAAAAATCTGGGATACCATAAGAATTATGCCTAAATGGAAGATTTTGTAGGGATAAGTTTGACATGTATCTAAGAAATGGAGGACTTTGAGATACATCTGAATACCACTAAACATCCTAACAGATTTGGCTCTATAACTTTATGAACAACACAAACAAGACCAAACAAACAAACGCACCTCTTCCGGCACCCTGCCCATCTGAGCGCAGAGCTTACAGATGGCAGTGAAGACTGACCCCATGGTCTCAACGGAGCGGTGATCTTGCTCTAACAGTGACAGCAGTCTCCACAGGACTGCCTGGGGTTCCACATCCGTCAGGAGGTAAGAATACTCACCCAACGTCTGGAAGGAGAAGGATAAAATAAGGATTATTTCTCAGGGTTGGACGAGTCCACTAGTCCGATTGTCCTTGGCAAGTGAAAGTGCCCATCGGGCAAGCGCATGTCCTACCCCACTTGCCCAATTGGGAAAGTAAGATTTTTCCATGAGTGAGAGTTTGATACTTACTTGACACTTTTCACAGTCATGGCATCAAGCATTGGTCAACTCAGAAAAATAGAGACAATAATAAAAGAATTCCATTGCTGAATGCATACTTATTAGAAAATGTCATTCAAATTCAGGCAAGTGAAAAGTTGGTTCGGGCAAGCAATTTTTTTAATGTACTTGCCCAATAGGACAAGTGGATTTTAGAAAACTTGTCCAACCCTGTTTCCACGTAACAAATATCATCACAACCAATTGAGACGCTCTTAACTAATTATAACGTTGACCAAAAATCTGATTACCCATCCTGATACATTTTAGTTTTATGATTGTTAAAATTTATTTGTTGAATCACTTATACATGCACCTAAATCTAAAAAAGACAAGAAAAATCCCAACCTACTGACTCTAAATTTTTCAGGACTGTAATCGTAAACACAATATGTTTTCCCTAGGCCTTACTTACCCAGCAAGACACTTGTACTAAGATGTCTGGAAGGTGCGGTCTTTCCACAAGGCCTAGGTATGACTGCACTGCATGTAGCCTCAGTTCTGCATCCTCAGATTCGTTGTCTGTGCCCTCGGCCAAAAGTAGCAGCAGATTCTGGGCCACGTCATTCGGTACGAGATCAGAGCCCAGCTCAAACACTTGGTTCATGGTTGTGATGAACCATTCATTACTGGGGGCAAACGTGGCATTGTTAAGGGTGAAACCAAACTTAACAGTCCTTTTACTTTATATTAAGATTGTAACAAAAATGCCCCTGCAGTTCCAGAGAAAGCTGCTAGTTACTGCATAGTATATGTAAATATCCTGAGACACAGACACAGACACACACACACACACACACACACATAGTCCATAATACCTCAGAGTCTACTTTTCATGGAGGAAAAAAAGAAAATGCAACATATAAAAAATGGCTTACAACATTCAATTTCAGATTTTTAAAACAAACAAAAAAAGAAAACCTTACAATGCGAAATGCACCAGAAGTCAGAAAATTTTTGACACCGCCACACTTGCTGCACTCGAAGTGCATTGAATTATAATGGAAGCCTATGTGATAACAGCAGAACCCCATGTGATAACCCAAATGATAACTAGAACGCCCATATGGAACGTTAATACGGATCAGGTTTATTTGACATACAGAAGGATATCTCTCTGCCAGTTGTGTTATCTTGGTGACCAGGTCTGACTGCAGGTAGGTGTCGGCCGTGGTGCTGAGATGGGAGATGAGCCGGTCGCAGATCACTGTCACATTGGTGGGTCCTGTCATCCTGTACAGGAGATCTAACGTCTAGTGTGGGGAGGGGGGCACAACAAGAAACACAGTTAGCAGGAATGTTCACTCTGTGTTCTTGGTGAATGACATAATGAAACAACTAAACTTTGGGAGATGAGCCGGTCACAGATCACTGTCACGTTGGTGGGACCTGTCATCCTGTACAGCAGCTCTAAGGTCTGGTGTGGGGAGGGGGGCAAAACAAGAAACACTGTTAGCAGGAATGTTCACTCTGTGTTCTTAGTGAATGACATGATGAAACAAATAAACTTTACCTAACCAAACACTAAGTCACATGTCTCCAATGTTACACCCTGGAAGCTGCAGTAGATGGGTCAATTCCGTGAACAAGGCCAACAAAATCAGCCAAAAACTTGAGCAAAAGAAGTAATTCCCAATTATTCTTAGTTTGAACCTTTGTTTATTCATGAAGGCTCAAATCCACCCAAAGGCCACTTTCATTGAGATCATGAGGGAAGAGTCAAGGATTTGGTAAAACTTAAAATACCCTTGAAGTTCTACCAAGCTGATCCACAGCTGAAATTGAATTCAAACTAACTGTGTACCTTTCTCTGCAGGGTTTCATCCGGGTCATCCAGACACTCGATCACCACCAACTGATGTTCCCCTGCGACGCCCGGTAACACAGGCAGCATGGAGGTCAGGGCTGTGATACCTGTATGGTGGTATGTAATACCAGTTATACATACATGTACTTTATATTCCAGGTAACAGTAGTAGTAGTAGTAGTTAGTACTATCCAGTATTTCATTATACTGCTGCATGGGTCCCTGACACAGGTGAGCAGCAGTTGGCTAGTCTTCCAGGTGGCCAAGATATTCCTTAGAAGGCCTCATTGTCTTTTAAACATGTCAGTCTTGAAGTATACTGATGAATTATTAGCACTACTTCCAAGATAAATTAAAAAAAAAAAAAAAAGTAAAATTGAAGCTCTCAACAGCCATGGAAGTTCTAAACATTCCTGAACTTTTTCTAAAGCATGAATTGGATTGTCTTAAATTGTTCCGAGTCAAATTTTGGTAGTCACTGGCCATCGGGACGCTTTTAATTTTGAGCCCTGAGTTTGTGTGGTTCAAACAATCTGCCCTGACCAGGAAGTAAAAGGGCCAGACAAACAAAAACTGGATCTCATCTATGGGTACTACATAATGTAATGCATTCTATGAAGATGAGTCGTCACGGCTAGATATATGACAACGTCTATATGATAATGGCGTTAATGACCAGCTGTTCTTTGGTGTATATCACTATATGATGCCATAATGCAAGGTCGGTTCTTAATATTATATAAACCCTATATTGCATGGGACAATACTGACCCAGGTATCGCAGGTTGTTACTGTGCGAGCGGAGGAATCTCCCGATCCTCTCCGCAGCCTTCTCCAACAGGGCGGGGTTAGGGTGGATGGCGGTGACCGTACGCACGCACTCGTACAGAACGGCGTATCCAATGTTGTGGTTGATCTCGGATTTGTCCAGAGTCTCGTCCAGAACAGCATACATCTGTTCACTGTTTCTGTCAGGACATATATTTCAAAAAGAATTGAATACATTGCAGGGCTCAAAATTCATTGTTTGGGAAATAGGGGCACTGGTGCACTTAACTTTTAACATTTATAAGTATCTTCATGATTTTTTTTTCTTTTCTTTACTACAAACTTTAAGACAAATAACTATTGACTGTGTAAGTTACTAGAATCATCTTGGGTAGAAATTGTTTTGGGAAAACACAATATTTAAAATAAAGTTTTTGAGGGGAAATTGCTTTTAGTGATATTTTTAACCCCAAAGAACAGATTCACAGAAAAACTCAAATGAAATTGTCAGTCAGTAGCAATGCCCCTCTTTCCATCAGAAGCACTGAATTCTCTGTAAAATGAGAATTGCCCTAAGTGCCTAGCAACAAGCTCCTGAAAGAGTTAACTTGGCCACAAGCCTAACAAAACAACTCCAAACCAAGACAAAAAACAAATTACACCTTATCAAAAAACAATTCTACCTAATAGAAAATTAAATCCCCATAAACTTAAACTAATTGGTTAAAGGCATTTACATGTACAGTAATAATTACATATCTTACTTTTTATGTCCAGCTCCCAGCATTCCCAAGATCCTTAGCAGCTGCACCTGGATCCATGGCGCGGGAACACTGTGATAAGTGAAGTCATTGGTCAGCTTCCCACCAATCACCTGCTTCATGATGCAGGCAAAGGTGTTGGTCAGGTCCCTGTGCTTCTCTACGTCCTCCTGGAATAGGACAAAGATATAACTTTTACTGGGAGTACCTAATCTACTACTGTTTGTTCAGACCCTTGTGGTGCCTAGTGGCACTTAGTGCAGCAAGTTTTCTTGTTGTTTCTGTAGCAGGATACATTTTTACAGGGAAGGGTTGCTAGCACTGACTCCTCTTTTATGTGCTTGAGTCAACTATTTGAACACAGAATCCCCATTTTACATGTACATGTACCCCCTTATGAAAGATAGGTGCAGCCCCAACCAAGATGCCCAACCCAGGTTTGAATGACGGTCTCCCAACTACACATAAGTGGAAGCAGAGGCTCAACTGAAGAGAATCTCTCACTGATGATTGATGGCAAATTGGACCAGTGGTCAGGGTTGTTGACTCAGAATCTAAAAGTTCTGGGTTCAAAACCCTAACAGACCCTTTAAAACTATTTCCGCATTTTACTCAGGTGAAATTGAATACCTAAGCTTCCGTTAGGAACATGAAGCCAGTGGTCGCCAGTTTAAGGAGAACCACACCTCAAGCACGTTAAAGAACCCATCACACTTATCCAAAAGAGTAGGGGTCCTTCCCGGTTTGAGTTCCCGGTTCAAACCTTACTTTTCCATCATAGACAGCTTGTACAAAACTGGACCGTTGTATTATGCCTTGAGGCAATTTATGGTTTTGAATGAATTATATACATCATAAGTATGCCATACATACATTGTAAGACTATACTTCTAGGCCTCCCCGTACCTTTATAAGATCGTAGAATATGTTGAGCGACGCCCCCATGACCCCAGGGTCACGGTCACACAGGACCTTGCGGAACTTCTCGTGGATGTGTTGGACCATGTTTGGGGCCTTCAGATAGAACCTGTGTAGGGCCATGATGGCTTTCTTCCTAACCACCTCCCTGTACAAAACACATCACATCATTAACTTTGAGTGTTACAACGAAAGGAGAGCAAATGATAAACCTGCACACAGTACAGTAATGCCCCCTAGCTCTTTCTTTGTGTGTTGCATCTTGTCCTCTACCATTGGCAGTAATGCTTTATCTATTGATAAATGTTACAATGCATATCATATGATACACTCTTTTGCAAAATATGTGCTGTAGTGATAGAAATGATTTAAAAAAGTCTGACAGGATATGTGGTTTTCTCAGTTAGGAGACAGTCTCTGGTTTCGGACTGTCATGACAAGGAGATATACTAGTAGTTTATCCCCCCCCCCTCCCAGGTACAATGGAACAGTCTGTTTCTGGTGCTCTGCCTCTGATAGCCAGTGTGCGACGTGCTTACCCCTCAGATGCAATGCTGGAATCATACACATCACACAGAGTGCAGTATCGCCCCCTAGCTCTTACTTGGGGTGCTGCAGCTTGTCCTCCACCATAGGCAGCAGTGCTGGGATCATCTCAGTACTGATGAGAGCACACACTGCCGTCAGCCCCATACACACATGCAGGATATTGGTGCTCTTCAGATCCTGAAACACGCAATAAAACATATTTCAGAGAACATTCAAAGACTTGTTCGTAGGTTAAGGAGAAAAGTATTTCCGGATACACAACCGACTTTAAATCCTGCCGACCCAGGCCTTTTATGTAGCATTGACTATTTTGCAGTGTCTTTTTACAATTTACTACATTACTTTGCTTCTTTAGCAAACGCCTAGTGCAGAGTGCCTCTATAGCTAACGCCCAGTCTACCACAAAAAATTATGGTCTTCTGACTATGAATGTAAAAAAGATACAAAGGAATAGAATCCCTACTTTTTGACAACATCTTTTTTCAGGAACGATGTTAGAAATACATAATTTTTCCAATCACAATACATTTTCTCTCTTCTTATTGGTGTCAATCATTGGTGCATTGGGTTGTACCACACTACTCTCAAGTAGGGGGTGTCGGCCTATAATTCTGCCATACCTGAAAATGCTGCTAGTGTGCCCCAAGTCGCCATGTTTCACCGGGACTTCAATAAATCCATATACCAAAATCCATCAAAAGAATCTTGAGTTATATGTGCGAACACACAAACACAACTAAAAACAGTACCCACGACAGAAGTATACCTCTTTCACGGAGGTAAAAAGATAACTGACCTTCTGGATGGTGTTGATGAGCAGCATGATCAACTCATGGTCTTCATGCAGGAACAAGGACACTGCAAGGTACCCTGGGAAATAAAGGTCAAAGGTGACAAGTCAGCAGAAACAACAACACACCTGTATGAATGATAAACTTAAAAACAATAGCAACAAAACATTTTTAAAACTATTTCATTATTAAAGTGCTAACTAAGATTGACACTAGCTTATGACAATACACCTTTCTTATGTGGCAGCCATGAAAGACGAGGTCAATGAGACAAACAGACAAAACTTATTTCTAAAACCAGCTCTAGATCAAATGATAAATATTATAACTAGTGTTATGCACTGAAAGATGTAGTAATTTAGAGTGACCCCATAGTGCAAAATAAAAAGTTAATAATGTAAATATTTTACGGACATGCAGCCATTCTCTTATTGGTTGATTTTCTAATTTCCATGCTTTTATTGGTTAAACTGCTAATTATAATGGGCAATCTTTTGTTTGCCTCATTGAACTCATTTTAAATCATGGCCACTGCATGAGACAGGTGTATACAGAAAGATGAAGATTGACCCTACTCTCTCATTGGTTAAAGCCTGAAGTACTAATTATGATTGACAGTTGTATGGTAATACAGACCTACTCTCTTCTCCACCAGCCCTCCCTGCTGTGCCAGCTTGAGTGCATGGATGTAGCCGAAGGTGATGTCATGCCCCAGCATGTTACAGTACACCAGCCGTACCAACAACTCCTTCATATGTTTCTGTAGGGGACAGTACAGAAGATGTCATGACCCAGCATGTTACAGTACACCAGCCGTACCAACAACTCCTTCATATGTTTCTGTAGGGGACAGTACAGAAGATGTCATGCCCCAGCATGTTACAGTACACCAGCCGTACCAACAACTCCTTCATATGTTTCTGTAGGGGACAGTACAGAAGATGTCATGACCCAGCATGTTACAGTACACCAGCCGTACCAACAACTCCTTCATATGTTTCTGTAGGGGACAGTACAGAAGATGTCAGGAAAGGGGCGTGACAATGTTTCTTGAGGGACAGACCATGAATGGTCAAGAATACAACACTTTCTATTGTACTATAAGTATAAGCTAAGGGACAGATCAAGAATGGTCATGAAAAGGGTGATGTCGTCTACTGGACTGTAAATTTTGTGATACCAGTCCCCAAAGCACCTGTTCATAAAGTATATAACAGAACTGATACTTTGGGCTCAAAATACACTTTTGGGTAAGCTTACACTGGTGCAAGTTGAGCCAAAAGTTGCTTGCACCAGAAGAAAATTACTTGCAAAAGTGGTGAACTACGAAACCTATATCTCCTCTTCTGAAAATTTACAAATGTATGTAAGTCAAAAGGGGGATACATGAAGACGACATATTTGGATATTAGGACAAGTGAATTTTACAAAACTTGTTCAACCCTGAGTATATGATGTCAGTACTTACATTGGAGATGTCAGGCTGTGTGAGCTTCTGTTGTAGGTAGCTCACCTCCTTTTTCATGATACGTTCCTCTTCCTAAGGATAGAAACATTTACAATATCATTACAATCAACTTTTTTGTATATATAGAAAATGTACATAGGAAGATGACTTTTATGGATTTTCAAATAAAGTTTCAAGTCTCTTTTAAACCGTTTTGTAAACTTAACTAAGGGGGAAGACAGACATCAGAATACACATTTTGAAATACACACAAAAAAAACGCATATTTTTATTCTGTAAGTTATAATTGTTGTCTGACCGTCTGGATAAACAATGGCCTATTACTATTAGGATGGTGTGACAAACACTGGGACACCAAAAATCAGTTACTCAAAGCAACTGGATATGTTTTTGGAAACGATCAAACGTTTCAGATAGCATCCGTTATTTTTCGTTAGTGACACTGACTTGCGACGAATGTTGTTTGAAACGTCTGACCGTTTCCAAAATCATATCCAGTTGCTTGAGTAACTGCTTTTTGGCGAATCTTATTACCTGGGTGTCTAACTTTCATCGGCGTAAACACAGTGACATTATGCGAAAATATGCAAGGTAACAGTTCATGTTGTAATTAGTATAAACATATACAGGGTATATAAAAGTCCTACAGGGGTAATCTCCAAGCAGATCCTCCGGTAGCATAAGATAGTATCAAAAGCTGGAAGAGGTGAAGCCGGCTTAGTAGTGAGTTTCGCTACCGGGGCAAATGGACACCTCTTGGCTGACTACACTCGTTGGCCAGTTTGGTACTATCTTATGCCATTGTAGGATGTGCTTGGAGATTAATACAGGGGGAGGGGTTCTTACATGTTTAGACTGAGACTCGCCGATCGCCTTGATGAGTGTCTGGAAGCCCCGGGACACGCCGAACGGCCCGCCCAGCTCCCCCTTCATGAACATCGGCAGGGAGGCAAGGGTCCGCTCCATCACTTCTGTCATGTCCAGCCACAGGAAAATAGAAATATCGCCCAAACATATCACAGAAGATATGTCACTGTTATTTTTTGTCAACTGGTCGCCATCTTGAAAATGACGTAGGGCATTCCGATCATCTCACTGCAGAAAAGTAGGGGTGAAATATCAATTTTTTTTATTATTCAAATTTCCGTCATATTCAGTGAAATCGTGAGATTTTCGATTACTTATACATAAGATTATACAATTTAATAAATCACATCTTTATCATTTTCTTATGAAACATGTTTTCCTCTTTTATAAATGAGTCCGACCAGGGTCACGTGACGTCAGATTTTGGCTCTGCTTTCTTGCATAGCGGATATGCTTCTAGCCGAACTCTGTTGCCGAAAATTCACATTTCTGTTCGCTTAAATCACCCAAATCTTCATTTTCCTTACATTTCGGACACTAAGAGTTACCTAAGATGGCACGAGCTATGTGAAGACCTTCAAAACCCTGAGAAAATCGCGGAGAAAGGTGGGTACTTTATGTGTTCTAGATTTCGGATGTCTAAGCTATGATCGTCCCTTTGTGATTTACAAATAAATATTTCGCCCCCCCCCCCACTTTCTACAAACTCTACTTTATCTAAAATACGTATTTTGATGCCTTCATATTATTAGTTGATGCTCTGTTCCTAAGGATATTTTGATAGCGTTCACGAGGGTTGTAGAAAATTTGTTTTTGAGAAGTGGTGTTGAAAGATGGTGGTATGTCGGTGTCATAAGAAGACATGCTGTGAGGTCTTCACATGTTTTTTTCAAGAGGGTACGGCACACTTTAATATAGAGCCTCAAACACACACACACAGGCACACAGATATGGGGATAGGTCTATTGTTATTCTCTCTTTAAAGGCACTCAATGTAGAATTTTGTGGCAAGCAGATAAATATTGGATAACAAAATCTTAAATGTTATCGAGATTGAGATTCACATTTTAGCACATATTTGTTTCATATTCATGACATTTGCAAATGCAATTTACACACTGGTTGAGGTGGCACCAATAAATACAACCAAGCAGAATGACTGTGGTGGCAGCTTTTCTGTGAGTTTGTATTAATTAAGCAATAATATGTTGCATTTTCTTTCATGCCATTTATGTGATACAGTACATGCAACATGCAAAGAAGAAGTACATGCAACATACCATATAGCTAAAATATGGTCTTTAATGAAATACCTCAAACATTTTCTTAACCATATACTGATTGTTGAAGGAAAATAGAGACCAGTTGCTAAAAAGTAAAATATACGACCTTGCTTAGGAATGTTATCTACATCAAGATGATATCTGAACCACAGCGGAAAAGAGGCCTTGGAGATTTTGATTATGACATAGCATTTCATGTAATATGGATGTTCAAGCCACCATATCATTGACAATTACTTTAGGATACTATCCGATAGCCAATGTATAACGTTATATAAACAAGCAACAAGTAGTGTTTTACTATCCTTAACTACTAATCAATGATTATCAGTGCCCGCTTTCTAGGTTAGGCATAATAAGTAGTCATTATTAAAATGATATTGGTAATACATAATTCATGTGTAATTTAGTGCAAAAATTCATAAGCTTAGCTGCTAGAAGAATGCTTTGAGATCTGCTTGAAAATCCACTGCTTGCAAAATCTAAAGTATGTCATTCATGACTCATATAATGTACACAAGACAACTAATATTACACGCCCATGCATGCAAAATTTCAGTGAATTCCTTCATTTTGAAGATTTGTGATTCAGTAGAAAATGTGAGTGAGTGAGAAAATGTTGGAATTAAAGTGTGTTAGTAGATTTACTATGTGATCTGTCAACCTTTATCAACCCTTCGAGTTCGAGTCAAGTGACGAAATGTCTTTTCCAAGTGTACAACATTGGTGTATGCTAGGGATTTGAACCTAGAACCTCTCAACCAGGCAACCACTGATGTAAAACAGCACGCCTACTACCCAGGCATGTAACAGCGAAATAGAACCTCTAAGTTACTCTCCAAGCAGAGGTTGGAGGGC
>NC_049981.1:9414698-9452419 GCF_000003815.2 Branchiostoma floridae
GAGAGTACCTCTAAGTGGCACACTACATGCTTGAGCAGATAAGCATAAACATTGGAGATATGAATCCGTCTTGGGAATCAAATGTTATGTTTCTTAAACACCTAACACAACACATCTTATATACATTGGTAAACTCCTTCAAGTTGTTGTTCTTTTGGTTAGGAAAATATGCTTTTGCATTTCAGTTTTCTTTACATTTCAGTCCCCAAAAGTAGTCCAGAATTGTTACACATTTCCAATGCATTAGCATTAGAAGTGGTTCGAATTTCTCTCCATCTACTGTTACCATTCCCCAAGGAATGCCTGGACTTGTGGATGCCAGGAGAGAGAAATTCCATCAGTGGTTGGTCCATAATCCCAGCAGAACTAATGGTGATAGACCTGTATTCCCTAGAGACGACTGAAATGGCCTTGTGAAACAGCAGTAGCATGTCTATTAGTATTACCTACATGACTCATTCTCTCTACATGTACTGTATATATCATGTGCTGTTTGGCCTGAAAAAAAATGGTATAGCTGCTAGATAATATAGATATAATTGTGCCTGGCATTGGAATATTAATGTTGTGTTTCCAATTTCATAATCATTCTTGAACTGAAATGTATCTTGACAGTGGACACTGGTATTTTCAATATCATATTCTAAATGCATGTGGGTTTACATTGCCACTATGTTTGACAAACACAATTTTCTTTTGCAACGGAAATTTGGAGAACATGTTGGAAGGTGATTCTACAATGTTTTCATCACTCAAATGTCATATGGATCATCAAAATTTTATGTTCCTTGCCAGTGGTTGACCCCTGAAAAAAAACGGTATAGTACTAGCTTTTACTAACCAGGTGAACGGAAAGCAGAACATTTTTTTCCTAGTCCTTAGATTTAGACTAGAGTCGAGATCAAGGAAAGTGGCACTAACTGACTAAGGAACTGCCGACTCCAAAATCCTGCTCATGATAATCCGGGAAAAAAATTAGATGGTAATTAAATCAGCATTTTCCCATATCTACCTGTATGTCTAGATTAGGCCACACCAATTTAATTTCTTGGTTCACGGATTTTTTCATAAAAAATATGGAGCGAGAGGGCGAAATAAAAATAAAAATAAAAATTGTAAAATGGTTGGGATGAAGGTAACGGCTAATCCAAAACATAAAGAAAAAAAGTTTTCAGCTTGAAAAAAGTACAAAAACACTATTTTTGTACAGTAACAGCCAATTTGCTACACCAGAAAGTTGGTGAATGGTTTCATTAATGGTGAAAATTTGCTGAGTGGTAATTTTTATTTTTATTTTTTTTCCCAAAAAATAGGAGCGAGCGAATCCGTGAACCAAGAAATTAAATCGGTGTGGCCTTATTGTATTACATCCTCATTTTGTTAATCTTTTTAAGTTCATATTGTAAAAAAGAGGGCTTTGGTTATTGGTACTGATACCACAGATCAACAAGTCATTACTTTGTAATCCATTGTCATCAAGAACACATGGGTGCATAGCTAGGGGGTCTTGATTGATTGACTGGTTAGTGAGGAAATGTTCATGTTGCAAGTTGAACGACAGTTTTTATTTGGACCTTAGCAGTAATATCACATCACAACAAGTGTCATTATGTGCCCATTTACATGGTCATCAAGAACACTTGTGAGCATAGCTAGGGGGTCTTGATTGACATTTTGGGGAGGAAAGGGGTCACAAGTTGAACGACAGGTTTTACACTTACCAGTATATTAGGTCATTATTAGCACTGATGCAGTTCAACAAGTGTCATTATTTGTATTTACAAGGTCATCAAGAACACATGAGTGCATAGCTAGGGGGTCTTGATTGATTGACTGGTTAGTGAGGAAACGTTCATATCAAGTTGAATGACAGGTTTAATTTGGTTATTAGCAGTTCAACATTTCAATAAATGTCATTACTTTGTTTTCACACATTCATGATTAACACATGAGTCAGGGCTCGAAATACATTTTTCTGCATACCTGCACTGGTGCAGGTAACATTGAAAATTACCTGCACCAGACAATTTGCACCACTCTGAAGTTAGGAACATAGTATGGATCATACTAAATGTGTTCAGGAACCATTGCTATTTTTTCTTTTATACTTTATAGGTAGTAACATTCAATGCAGCTAATAACAATCCACATACACTTACATCATATGACATTTATGTATAAAACCCAGTAGATGGACCAGTGCAGGTTAAGTGCAGGTAAACACCAGAAATACCTGCACAGCTCCAATTTCACCTGCACTAACCTGCATATGCAGGTGGTATTTCGAGCCCTGTGAGTGCATAGCTATGGGGTCTTGATTGACTGGATTTGCTGTCCTAATTAAGTTGGTCCATTGATTAGAAAAAGGAAAGTGTTTTTTGATTGACAATAACGATTTGGGTGGGGCTAGAGATGTCTGTCTTTTACAAGTTTTTTAGCAATGATGCTGGTGAAATAGGCAATGTTTAATATCTATTTTCAAATGCTGATGATTATGCATTTTGGGACATACAATTCACATCTCCCAAAGATAACAAACTCTGTCACACTGTCTGGCCTTTACACTAAATTACAGGATGTCCCAAATAAAAGACCAGGAAAAGAGCGAAATTCAAGTAGCCTACTTTACCTAGTACTAAACACACCCATTTCCCCTACCCTCCTATGTCAAAATGTAGAAAATCAACAAGAAATGCAAAATAAAGAAAGAATTGTGACCAAAAAATTTTCACAGACATGTAGCCACTCTCTTATTGGTTAAGCAGATAATTGCCATTCTCTTATTGATTGAGCAGTTAATTGTCATTCTCTCATTGGTTGAGCAGTTAATTGTCATTCTCTCATTGGTTGACCTGCTAATTGTGATGGACAGCCAGGATCTATATGCACCTGGCTGTACCTAAAACTGTAATACAATCCAATGTGTGTCCTGAATAGTACCTGGCCATTATCTGTTTTGAATAATTCATGAATGGGATGGTCGTACACTAGAGACTACTGCTTGTGGACAAACCGGAGGTGTGGTAGAAGGCAGGTATGTACAAAACATGACCTCTCCTTGCTTTGCTTACATCTTCTGGGGTGTTGAAATTTCTGAGGAGATTTTCAAACAAACAGAAAAATCCTTGAACTGTTCATGGGAAATCTCGGGGGATTGCTAAGCAGATTGACCTTGTTCCTGTTTTTTTTTAACCCTTCCTTATTTGAGTGGGATTTTTTCCATGGGAACATATGTCAGATAGAATCTTTATGTTTGTATAAGACCTATGAAAAATAGAGCTTTTTACTCGTATATAGATTGAAATCTTTTGACCCTTACAGACTGAATGCATTATCTATGATATTGTTACAATATTAGCCATAGGTGAAAGAGTACTAGATGGCAAAAATAGATGAGTTGCTGATATATGTACGTGTATTTTTATTGTGTATGGACTTATATTATAATGTAGTATAGATCTAACAATACTTTGGTTGCAATATCACTATAATTACTTTGTGCTACAATCTTGCTTCAGAATAACAATGTTTTCATGTATATTTTAGCTACTTTTTTTTCTCTCCTTGCCGTATCCTATTATTTTATCACCTTTTCTCACATAGCTTTGTAATTAAAGCTAGAGTACTAGAAACATGTATTTATCTAAGGCCCCTTTTCCACAAGACGGCTTAGCAACAATAGAGTAACCATAATTGGATTTGTTTGCCTTCGATATCATAAATAATTGTAAAATACTGTAATATGATTTTTATCAATGAAAGTTGTTAAGAAATCTGTCAAAGTTTTGTTTGCTGATTTTGGTGGAAAGAAGGTGTTGATATTAATGAGTCTGTCTCTGGCCTGTGAAATTTCAGGACTCACCATATGTGTTATCAAGTTTGTCCAATTGACTGACCTCTAAATAACCTGTTTAGAGTCTTGCCCAATCAGAGGAAAAGAAGTTGACAGTTTTATAACCTGATTGGTGGTGAATTGCAGGCCAATCATTGGGTAACATTACACAGGTAGAAACATTTAGTAGCACGTTTGTGACCTCTGAATTTTGTCACTTGTGTCATGTGAATTTGAAATTGACCTTTTCAATGTTATGAGATGTACCGGGGAAATTTTAAACAACATATAATACATATGTATTATGTGGCACATGCTAAATTTTGGCTTTTGAATTGGGGAAATTTATGCTTCCAGATTTTTGAAATTTGAAAATTTTCTGCCATATATTTTAGGGCATTAGTTATTCATGAGTAATAGAATGTCATAAAATCATTTTAATTGTCCTTTTAACCCTCAAAACAAGATGTAACAATTTTAACAAAGCAAAAAAACACCTAAAAACTGTAATGTTCAGGATTCCTATTGGGAATCCGTGTTCTTTTCTGTGATGTATCGGAATGCGGTTGTCATGTCCAAAGCTGGATATGAAAAATGATTCTGCAAATGTTCCCTACAGACTATGCTGTGGGAATAGATGGGGGGATAGTGCATGTAATATTAACAACATCCCTAGAAAGAAGCCCTCCTGACCGCAGCATACTGTACAAATCATATCGTGCCACGGGAAAACGAAGGTGATTCATATTTGGGGCATTCCATTCGGAAGTAGGACGTAGGAGGGTTTTGTGGACTTACAGTGATTTTTATTATGTGATCAAAGTCATATTACCAGTACTTGTGTCATTATTATGTCATATCTGGGCCATGATAATGTTCAATAATACATGTGTTTCAGATTGGGTGACAACTTAGGCTTCAATAGAATCACTCAAATTGAAATTAACTTTATTGTGCCAGGTGCACCGTTATGGATAATTTGAATGCCGGATTCAGACCTGCTGTTGTTCCCATTTTTTGTTTGAGGACACCAAATTTTCTGAACTTTTGGCGTATTTTGTACTGAAAAGTGTGTTTTATCGGGTTCATATGACATAAATAAAGTACAACATGGTCGACCAGATGGTTTCCCAACCCACAGGAGTGCTGGGACTGAGGGTGACACGGAATACACCGTGTTGTATTCTTCTTGGAGATATTACAGTCTAGGCTAACAGGAATGCGCCATGCCTTGCTGACCCTCTATGTAAAAGGGAAGTGCTCTCACATACAGTGTGGGAGTTAGCCCCACAAATCTGCATCAACTTGTTTATCCTTCCCCTACATAATCTTCTTTAGCAGCAAAGCCTCACGCTGAGCTGTTTTGACCGGCGCTCGAGCAGGGGTCTGGGTAGATAAGAGGTTCAGATTTCTCTCATGTCTGGTTGTTTACAGTCCTTATGGCTCTTACAAGGCTTAGGCCACACCAAAATTATCTTTTGTTTCGTTTGGATTTTGTAATAACTATTTTATGCAGCTGAATTGGTCAACTTAACATCTTTGTACGAAGATTTACTATTTCACATATCGTTTGTTAGTATTGCGTACTCAGTAAACCATCTCATGCCATAGCATAACAGGTTTGTACTGTAAAATACAAGCTGCATATCCAGACAGATTTGTTTGATCCACTCACACCGGCTTTTCGATAAGTGTGGTGGGTTCTTAATGTGCCCGAGGTGTGACTCTGCTCAAACACAGGACCTCCATTTTTTGTCCTGTCCAAGTAACTGAAGCTAGATACTCACTTACACCTTGTCAGTGTTGAGTGAGAAAATTCATGTGAACTGCCTTTCCCAAGGGCACGAGATTCGTAGCATGATTCGAACCAGGGACCTCTGCATTCGATGCCAAAAACTCTGCAGTTTCGCCACACTGTAAAAATGAATGAATCTACACTAAACCTACAGAATATTTTAAAGGTCACTACAGAAATTAGGATTAATGTTGGTAACCTTTACTATAATGTGTATGCCACTGGTAATTGCACACTTACACTATTTCACTGATAATTCAACTAAGTGATTATAGTTAGATTGGACATGAGGAATATTTCACGTAACTAGATCAGGAAGGCTGATGCCAGTGGGACTTGTCTAGCACTAATTTATCTTCATGTTGCAATGATAAGATTATCATATTAGAGCAGTAGACAACCTGGAAAAGATATTGTTATTTGATTATTATACATTTATTGAACCATTTTTTGTCCCATTGTGAACTGTATGTTGTGAACTGTAATTCATTTATGAAGCTCCCTAAAATATGGAGAATGCCCCAGTACCCCCCTAGGATTGGCACACCTTCCAGTGGTCCATGTGCTGAAATCCTTGTCAGATAAGGTCCCCCCCCCCCCCATATGAAATTTGCTGCCGCTGCCTCTGTATCTACCTGCTGTTTATGGAGTATACTAATCTCTATGCAGATCCTACAATGGCATAAAATAGTACCAAACTGGCCAAGGAGTGTAGTCAGCCAAGAGGTGTCCATTTGCCATGTAGAATCTGCCGCCAGTCGGCTAGAACAAAGGCTATTAACATCCAATTGTTTCCCAATCAAACTGTGCTTGCAGTGTAGGTGCTAATTGCCCTCCTTCCTGTTTGATGCTAACTTCCAACTGGGACATGTGTTAGTCACTGAATTTGTCCCAGTGCAAGTTGCTCGTAAAATAATTAGCACATGGCAACAGGGAGGGGCAGCAACACCATTGTTGAATAGAAATGCTCCTCCCTGTTTCAGTGGAGGCAGATCTCCGGTACCCAAACACACTCCTAAGCCGGCTTCACTCCTCTGGTAGCTTTTGATACTATCTTATGCTACCGTAGGATCTGCTTGGAGATTAGGAGTATACCACACTGCTTTCAGGAAAAAAGGGGTGTCAGTGACTGTAGCACCTAAACACACTGATAGGGGGCCCAAAATCGACAGGACCTCAGTGACTACCTGCCCGCCAAAACTCATATAAATCCGTCAAAGGGATCTTGAGTTATAGAACCAAAAACAGTATAACCATCAGAGATCTGGATAGACCAAGTCCTAAGGCCACACCAATTTAATTTCTTGGTTCACGGATTCGCTCGCTCCTATTTTTTGGGAAAAAAAAAATAAAAATAAAAATTACCATTCAGCAAATTTTCACCATTAATGAAACCGTTCACCAACTTTCTGGTGTAGCAAATTGGCCTTTATATTATAAGCTCCTTAAAGTGTGGGTACAGGTGCTGTTACTGTACAATAATAGTGTTTTTGTACTTTTTTCAAGCTAAAAACTTTTTTTCTTTATGTTTTGGATGAGCTGTTACCTTTACCCCAACCATTTTACAACTTTTATTTTTATTTTTATTTCGCCCTCTCGCTCCATATTTTTTATGAAAAAATCCGTGAACCAAGAAATTAAATTGGTGTGGCCTAAGTGACTTAGAAAAATTCACAATCCAATTGGAAGCCATGAATACTGTATTCCTAGTCTATTGAAAGTCAATCCAAGCACTCCTCACACAAAGATAACTGTAATTAGGTACTCACAATCACTATTGTTCACAAGACAATAGTACAATAAAGATCAGTTCAATGCCTTTCTTTCTCTGTAACCCTTTCTATTGAAATGTAAAATTTGGCTGGAATATGTTTGTTCACTCCAGATAAAAAAATACCCCACTTGAAAAGAAGAAAAAAAGAAGCCACAATTGTGATAGACATAATCCTGGATGGGACTTTTCTATAAATAGCACAGGTGTGACCTAAAGGGCTTAAAATAACACCTGTCTTTTACTGCAGATATACAGGTAAGTGGTTTAAGTAGGTAAGCCATTCAAATTTTATCTCTAGATTCTCTGACATGTAGATACGTTATGTAGATATGCTAGATTCAAGAAGAAATTGAAGATTTCATACCTAGCTTGGTGAAATGTTTTTTTTTAAATTTCTTAATGCTATAGCGCTAGCTTTGCCATGTGTTATGATAATTGATAGTTGATTCTCAAAAAGCCAGGTGTCCAAATTAAGGTTATTGACCTCTCCAGACTGACCAGCTTTCTTTTGCTATACCACACTGCTTTCAGGAAGGGAGCGTCAGACTGTCATACTGCTAGGGGGGCCTCCAAATTGCCATGTTTCTTTGGGACCTCAATAACTACCCACATACTATGACATAGCAAAATCGTTGTAAATCTTTCAAAGGGATCTTTATCTTAAGTTATAGCTGCAAACACACAGATGACCTTATCATATCTTTTCGATAAAAGTGATGGGTTCTTTAAAGTGCTCCAGGTATGACTCTCATACATCTAATCTGAAAGGATATCGCTAAATACCAAAGCTAGTTACTCATATTCACTTGAGTCCAGTGACGAAATGTATTTGTACACCATTTGGGCCTGCTAGTGCAAGAGACTCTAACCAAGGAGGTTATATTCTTGCTCCAACCTAACATTTAAATCCCTAACATTTGAATTTTGGTCAACAAATCTAACCACAAGACTACCCTACCACTTCTTACCAAATCCTAATTTCCCCAAAGATTTTTTTTGTCCTTACCCAAATTACTGGAACTGATGAGGATGATTGATGTGACACCTCACTGTCAGTGGGCTCGACAGCTGTCAATCAAATGTGATTGATGTCTTACTAATCTCAACCTGAGACACAGAGTCAGAGTAGATACAAGCTGTGTAATACAAGACTGTAGATCCACTCACACTAGTAGAAAGGACCCCTACTTTTTTTCAATAAGTGTGGTGGGTTCTTTATTATTAGTTTATATGCTGGAGGTGTGGCTCTCTTCAAACACAGGACCTCCAGCTTATCCGAGGGACGCCCCTAACGAAAGCTAGGTACTCATTTTTAACTGATTCTAGTGAGGAAATTTGTGAAAACAGAAAAGTGCATTTTCCAAGGGCATGACATTGTAGTTACCTGCATGTATGCAGGTATGGTTTTCACGGGCGTGGGAAAATTTGGAAGCTGGGGATTTAGGGCGCTGTATCTCGAGAACGGATGGTGCAAGCATGACGATTTTTGGTACGCGGGTTGGGGGTGGTGGCTGACACTCAGGTTTGATTTTGGGCCTCCTGGCGCTTGAACTTGACATTGCAGGTGGCATTTTTTGTGTTTTTGGGGCACTTTTGGCGCTGTGTGTCCGGAATGATACGCGCCATTGCGACGATTTTTGGTGCATGGGTGGGAAGTTGTTGCCTGTTGCCTAGGATTGACTTTGGGCCTTGTCACGTTTGAACTTGACGCGGCAGGTCGAATTTTGTGTTATTTCCGGAGCTATATCTTCTGAACGGTTGGTGCGGGCGCAATGATATTTGGCACATGTGTTGGCGGTGGCTGAATAATTCTCAATTTTGATTTTGGCGCCCTTGGTGCGTGAACTTGACATTCCAGGTTACCTTTTGTGCGGGCACTGCGCGTGCGCTGTATCTCCGGAACGCAAGGTGCCATCGTGTTGCTATTTGTTACGTGGGTTGTTGCTGGTGTCCTGGTGGTCAGGTTAGATTTTGGGCCTCCTAGTGCTTGAACTTGATACTGTAGGTTGACCCTGTTTTTGTGTGGTTGGGGCATCCCCCCAATATCTGCTTGGTTTGGTTGGGTTTGGGTTGATTGATAGGTCTTTAAGCTTAGGTGTAGAATTGTCATCTGTTTTTGCACTGGCTTCTGCCACCTTCAATGTATCATGTTACTTTGTATCAACAGTGTTTCCAGCCAGATGAGTTCAGTTTGTACTAGTATCTGTTGCTGTTAGGTACAATTTGAGTTTGCTTCTTAGTCTTTGTGGTGTTTTGAGAGTTTAAAGTTCTGGTACAAGTTCCTTTACCCTGTTTGGCAATCAGAAGAAGATACAACTTTCTAAAGTGGAGGAGAAATGTATAGAGCTTGCAGTGTAAGAGAAAGGTATGTATTATTATTATTATTATTATTATCTTCCTGTGTTTCTTGTTGTTTCTTTGGGGATGCCATTTCCGTATTGTATGCAGGTAATTTGTAGTTTGGGGCTAGTCATGGTCGCTTGATTTTTGGGCCTGCTTAATCTATAGTACATACATGGTTAAGTGGTAGAAGCTTTGTTCTATTTTAAATTTGGTATCGTTTGTTGCATTTTGTCACTTAGGTTTAGGTTTTAGTTGGATGGTTGAATAAAAATATCATATCACCCTGGGGACTAACTGTTGCTGCTGGATGGGGGCTACCACTATTCTATGTTGTCTATGGAACTACTGTAAAAACTTAATTGGTCAAATTATGCAAATAACCTTCCAGTGTCAAGTGTTATAGCACTCCAGAAATAAATCTTTAATGAATATCATTGCCACACTAAGGAGATTTAGCAGCTGCATTAGGTCAGTACATTGAAATAGGAAGATATCAGTACTGAATATATCATATGTGACAGAATAACTACAAGGGCCATCTGAGACAAAAAAAGTTAGGAAAAGTCGTCTCAACAAATTCAAGGTACTGTGGTTGGTTACATGGTTAAGAAATCCAAAATAAGTAATGTTCATCCATGCCCAAACTTACACATTCCGAAAATGGAATTTCATACTTTTGCATGGTGCACATTTTCCAACCACGCAAACACGGACAAAAAGGGAAAAAAATACACAATAGGTCTACAGACACCCAATACATTTCATGCAGGCCTGAGGTCTACGAACTCTTGTTTCTTAGTGATTTAAACCTACAGTCAACAGCCCTAGATGCAAGACCACATAGGAGCACTCGGGCCCCTAGCTGGTCTCAAGTAATGTACATGTGTCTTTGTTCTTGCTGTAACAAATCATAGGGCAAGACCACCTGCCCTGTGCCTTGCCCCCCTTCCTTTTGAATGGCATTGGCCCCAAACAGGGGAAAATTGTAGGTTATGTGTCATAATGGGGGTACACAGTCAAAGATTCCTCACCTCTTTTGAGTCCTTTTGTGGAGGGTAAAGTTTGGGGACAGTCCTGTAATGTTTAAAGGTGAGGAGAGTATTTAGGGATGAGCCATGAATGCATATGGTGGGTCTTATCATTACCTCCATGAAATGTCATGGAGGTTATATTTTACCCTGTGTTTGTCTGTGTGTCTGTGTGTCTGTCTGTCTGTCTGTGTGTAAACAAATTAACTCAAGAACGGCTTGGTGGATTGGTTTCATACTTGGTGTGTTGGTAGGGTGTGATGAAAGCTGGAAATGATTAGATTTTGGTCCCCCTAGCGGCTTCCCTTGGTACTGCAGCGCAACTTCTGGGTTTGCTATCTCGTGTTCTGAGCAAGCTATGGTCACGATTTTTAAGTTTTAGATAGCTCTTGTGCTCAGAAATAAGTGACATAAGTTTGGGCCCCCTAGCGTCTAGTTTTGGGAAAGCAGGGGTATTTTTGTCAAAAACTTCTGAAGACGATAACTCAAGAAGGGAACAACGGATTTTCATCATTTTTGGTATGTAGGTACCTTAGACAATGTTTTACAAGATAAAATACTAATTATGCAAAACAAGAGTACATTTGCATAATTAATGAGAATATTCTATCATAGCATTTTTTCAATGTATCTCTTGTTCCAGACATGCTATGGTCTTGATATTTTGGTGGTAGATAGCTTTTGGTGTCATAAAAAAGTGGGGCAAGTTTCAGCTCCCTAACATTTAATTGTGGAACTGCATGGGTGTTTTTGTCAAGACACTCCAAAGAGGATAACTGCAGAAAGAAACGATGGATTGCCTGCATTTCAGGCATGCGGGTAGCTTAACCAAAGATGTTCATAATGATATACATGTTATGCAAATGAGGACTTAATTTGCATAATTAATGAGGAAATTCTATAGTTCCATTGTTTTCAATAACTGGACCTCAATACATGTAACACATGTTAATTACGATAGGTGGAATATAAGCAGATACCAAATATGGTAATGAGGAACTTATTTGCATAATTTGTGTAAAAATTGCAAAACCGCTTTATGATTAATAATGGGAATTTTATAACTGTGACATGTGTACGTTAGTCAATGATGAACAACACCATGCATGAATTATGTTAATGTGTTAGTCAATTGCATGAAAGTTACGAAAGCTCTAAATTTTCATGGAGGTATGAGGTCGCCGAACTCTAGTTTAGAAATGTTTTTAAAAAATTAATGTGATTTGGCAATTTTAACACAGATCTGCTATTAAAATTGTTTTGTTATTTGCAAATCTTCTGATGAAATAATTTCTTTCAAGTATTTGCCCTATATTAGATAAGGTCTGATTGTGGATGCCAAGAACTAAGGAATTACATTAGCCTGGCCTAATCCTTATAAACAGGATTTAAAGGATTAATCTCAACCTGTAACTGAACACCAGATTAGCTTTGTTCAAAATCCACAACAGTCAACAGATGACCATTTCAGGAAGTCACCGACAGATCAAAAAGCTTTTGTTACTCAGGCCCAATCTATACACAGTTTTTACCGATATCGGTGGATGTGTCGGGAGGGATCTGGAACGCTGGCCGCGGGACACCCGTGGCGCTTGCAGTCATAAACAGCTATATAGCCTAATGAGCCCACGTTGTATGCTAATGAGCCTTCCCGAAGTCGGGACACATCTACACGCGCGCGGAAGCTGTCGGGGACCCCTGCTAAGCTATCGGGGACCCCTGCTAAGCTTTCGTACGAATGGTCCGGACCTTTCGGGAGAAATTTTCCCGATATCGTAATGGCGATATAGCAGTTCCATCTAGACAATGAAAAAAAGCTGTCGGCGAATGGTTGTAGGCTCGCCGATATCGGGAAAAACTGTGTGTAGATCGTGCCTCACTGAAATCTCTGTGATTTGGTTTACTTTTCAACAGTGACAAACATGTATAGAGCATGCAAAAATAAGATTTGTGGTACAGTAAATTATTTTAAGGTTGTTGGGACTTTGCGGAAAAATTAGGCGTTCCTGGTTTTTAAGTTTTCTGTTGAAAAAAATACTGTATCATTACATGGTGGTCAGGACATATTGGCAAGGAAAACAAATATGTAGTACATATGCTACCCTTGGGTGTAGTTGTAGATTTTTAAGTGACACCAGTGAGGTACATTTGATGCCAAATTTTGAGTATATTTGTAGTTGGTAAGTAATGTTATGATTAGTAGGCTACCACACTGGTATCATTTTCTGAACTTCTTGAATACAGGAACAAAACTTAATATTTGACTGTGTGTACCATGTTTTATTACATCAATTCAAATGTTCCCACATTTATGGTCTCTAATATTTAGAAAATTTAGGCATCTTGATTTTATTGCCTATTTTTTTCTCTTTCTGACACATAATATTTGGAGCTAACAGTCGATGTCATCCATAAAAGTTACTTGCTGTGGCCTTAGTACAAAATGAGCAATGCCTTAGCAATGCTTAAGCCCCCCTCTACCTCCTATTGATCCCCTTCAGACTTCCTGGCCCCACATCCAAGGTTTTCAATTTTCCGTTATTTCATGGCGAGCGAACCGATTTCCTCCGCTAGACCGGGAGTCCGCGTCTTCCCGGCACCATGCCGACCGCTTTGATACCGAGACGGGCGTTTACACGGGGTCGCAGGTCTCTATGGGCCGATACTTTTGAACCTACAAGTTTAAGTTCAAAAACATCACCCTTGAACACAGTAGGTGGAAGAGTTGAGCCGCCAGATGTGTTTAAAGTATGGGAGGGTCAGCTGTTGCTATGGTGACAGGATGACCTTGAATATTAGATTATAAGGGTTGAAAGGCTGCTGGGTAGTTGGGTTCAAGGTCAGTTGAATGATTATTAATGACCTTGCTGTCAACACAAGTTGAGGGATTTTCGTGTAGGTGTTGTTGTTTTTAATCTCCAAGCAGATATCCAGAGGTTTTAATTTCTTTGCAAGCCATTTACATTGTATCTAAAGTTATGTTAACGCTACTTACGTGTAGATTACATAGGAATAAACAAAAACAATAAATCTGAGATCACAGAAAGACTGCTAAAGTATGTTTGAACATGCAATATTTTTATCTGTTGTGTAGTAACTATCACAGACTGTTGGAGCTTAATGTTCTTGCAAAGCCTTTGTACAAATTGATTTAGGCAGTACTATTATTCCATAACTGTTTGTTAGATTTCCAGAAAGTATAAGAGTGAAAAAAAGCTTTGTAAAAAAGAAATGGTTACTTGCAACACTCTATCTCTGAATTACACAAGAAGTTGGAATTCTTCCAAATTTTGTGTTTGAAGGTCTTGTTCAACACTAATTTAGACAAACTTATTCACCATGAAGTTCTATATCTTAAGACATATTTGAGATACATTTGTGTTTGTGGCTTTTCTTTCATACATGTTATGTAAGCATGCTAAATACATTTAAATGTTTCTTCCATGTTCAACCAGTGTAGGAATTTTGTGAAACGGTTCAAAGGTTGAAACTGTTTGCTACTGCACTGGTGTCCTGTATCCAGGCAAGTTGAAACTCAGGTCAAGTTTGTGTACCTTCCCTCTGGCCCCTATACCACCCAGCACACCAGACAGATGCTCCCACCATTCCCATGGAAATTCCCCAACCCCTTTCTTCTCTTTCTTTTCTCCCCCCTTTTCTTCAAGCGAAACGGAAGGAAGAAATTGCTGAATTCCATTTGGCGCAATTTTCCAGTCGGGGAGTTTTCCCGGGGAACAATGCCGGCATGCAAGTGGGCAGCGGATCCCTTTTCACAGAAATCCTGACCTCTTTGTTACCATGCAAAAATGTCAAAGCAAGGGGCCTTTTCCAGGGCCAGGAGGGGTTCTAACTTCGACTGTCTCGGAGGGAGTTTTGTCCACGTTTCGGGGCAAAGTTTTGGCAGACAAAACTTAGAGTTAGAACGTGTGTGTCGAACTTGTTTAAGCAGCAAGAGTTTGGGAGAATGGAGACAAGGCATTAAGGGTATCTCACAAGTAAGCTTAGAAGTTATTCTTTTGAATAGAGGTTTTAAGGCTTATTTTGAAAGGGGAATCTCTGTGAGGATATGCAGTGCTAGTCGCCTTTGTTAGGTTTTAAGACTTGGACTATGAGTCTAGTAGGCTGTTTTTGAATGGAGTTAAAGTCTGGTCAGTGAGTTTACAAATCTAAGTTGTAAAAGAACTTTTTATTAGTGATTGTCTGTTGTTATGAAGGAATAAGAATGGAGTAGATCTTTGCTTTTACACAATTTGTTAATGTTTGATGTTGTAAACAACTCAACAGTAACTCTTAAAATTGTAGCTATGGTAACAAAATAAAGTACTCAAGTTTTAACATTTTGTTATGATAAGCCATTTATAGCATGATTTTAAGTTTCAGAACCTTTCACTATTACCAGTATTAGTATCACATACGGGTAGTCAAGCTTCAGAATAGATCTGCTAAATATTTGAGAAAGCATCCGTTGTCTTTTGTCAGTGACTGTTGAAAATCTCTTTTGAATCTGTTCAATAGGGTTTTATAATATAATCATAAATACTGTAGAACAGTATCTAGATCTACTAGTAACCGAAGTTAGTACTTTGATTTGAACAGTATCTAAATGTAAGAGAATGGTGGGGAAGTTTGTAAGATTTACGTACAGGAAATGATTAATGAACTCTAAGATTGGACCAGTAAATACTTGAGTTTGTCCGTGTTAGACCCGTGTTTGAGAACACACAAAGTCGCGTTAGCCCGTACTGTCCGGGGATATTTGTGTCCGCCTGTCGTACCCTTTGAAACCTCGTAGAAAACATCCTGACGCTGTATTCCATGTAAACATGTTCTATCTGTAGCTGTCTGTGGAGTAAACATGGCTCAAGCTAGGCAAACCTAACACAGTTGATACAGTGTTAGAAGGAGGGACAAAGGAGCAAAAGGGAAATGATTATTGATTGTAGAAAGAGAAAGTGGTCTAGTAAATTGTTTTATTATCATTTGTGCAGAGCTTGCGATTCATTTCCTGCAACCTACAAATTTAAGCACTCAGAAACAATTTTGTTGTTGGCAACAGCTACCGGTAATTGCAAACCTTTCTGAAATTCAAACTTTGAAATTTTAGTGACAGTGATAATGTAAATGTACAATACGTTTTTTCTTTTTTTTTCTGATATGTTACATACATGTGAATCATATGTAACTGTCAAGAATATGCAATTACATCATGTAATCCTTCACGAATATCTAGATACACTATCTAGATGCACTGATAGTCAAAAATCAGATGCACAACTTCACTTTTGGGTGCACAACAGTGCATATGCACCCAGTATATCCAAGGATAAAGATTTTATTTTCATATTGGATGTTCTATGCAAGATTATGATTGTTGTTATGAAGTTGATAATGCAAATTTCATGTCTATGTCTGTCATAATTTTGCAGCAAATAAAATAAGATTTGTCTTCTTCTTTTCTGTCATACAGGAAAGTTTTAAAAACCTTTGACCTGGTGCTGCTGACCAATGAGGAGGCAGAATGAAGACACACCTCCAGCTACATTGCTGCCAATTGGTCTGCTGTCGTGCTGATTGTTAAAGGTAGGTAATGCCAGAATATATGTGTATTTTATGGTACAGATGTTTTTTGGATGGCGGCTGTGTAGAAGAGCTCCCCCTAGTGACATAAATTGAAACTGCAGCAGTGAAAGCAAATTACCACTATAGCTGCTACTGGTAAGCATGCAGTCTTTAGAAGACTTTTTGCTTGCCTAAAGAATTATACTGGACTTTGTCCAAACATGCTAGACAATTTTGACAAAAAATTACAATTAGATATGTCATGCATGGGTTACTTGTTAGGGATTTTAAGAGTTTAGTATATACATTTGCTATTGTTAAACTGGATATAAACCTACATATATTTCATTGCTTTGTATAAAGGAGAGTCATGACTTTAAGGATCAACAGTGACCGATAATAGGTACTGCATGATAATTGGTACAGTTACATTACCCCTTGCTGTATCGCCTTAGGATATGGCATGTTTTTGTGGTATATGTAGTATAGCCTTCTTTTGTGAGGGCTTCACTTGAACCAATATACCAAAATTTATCATATGAGATGCATATCAAGACCCTTATAAATTTCTCTCGCTGGTGTAGAAAGAGGTATTACATTAAGGAACTGTTTTTGTAAAACAGATTTCCTAAAGTTGTTATTCCTTTTAGTTGTTTTATTTTATCATTTAGGCCACACCAATTTAATTTCTTGGTTCACGGATTTTTTCATAAAAAATATGGAGCGAGAGGGCGAAATAAAAATAAAAATTGTAAAATGGTTGGGGTAAAGGTAACGACTAATCCGAAACATAAGAAAAAAAGTTTTCGGCTTGAAAAAAGTACAAAAACACTATTATTGTACAGTAACAGCACCTGTACCCACACTTAAAGGAGCTTATAATGTAAAGGCCAATTTGCTACACCAGAAAGTTGGTGAATGGTTTCATTAATGGTGAAAATTTGCTGAGTGGTAATTTTTATTTTTATTTTTTTTTCCAAAAAATAAGAGCGAGCAAATCCGTGAACCAAGAAATTAAATTGGTGTGGCCTTAGGCCATGTTAATTTGATTGTATGGATGACATCCTCTGGGAACCCCAAAACTGATGCGAGCATGCAAAAAATGTTTGTCCAAGAAAATTGTCAGGAAGGTTGAACAAATAACAAAATACACACTCTAAACATGATGTACAGAGCAATAGTGTCTTCATTTTTGTTCTCTCACATCTTTGACTTTGAAAGAGACTTTTGCATTCTACAACAGTATCCGTATTCCAATATCTTTCTGCACTTTTCTGCAAATATTTTCTCTTTTTGGAGCTGCTTTGCACAATATGCTTGCAAACTTTTTTTGGAAATGGATGTAATTTTATATGAATTTGGACGTGATCCATATAATCAAATCAACATGGCCTTATTGGGAACCAAAATCAAGAGCCAGTGAATGAAATTGAAGAAGCCTAATGGGAGAAAAGTTGTGTGTAGTGCTAATTCTGCTCTACATGATTTTACCAGCAGAAGTCAGAGGTTAGAACTTGACTAATGGTGTCAGCGTGGCACCAGGACAGTAATGATGTTGGATGCAGGATGTAATGTGTGTTGTGCATGCTTAATGACTTATTAGCATAAAATTGCAGCCCCACTCCTTGGTAATAACCCTCCCTAGGGGGCTTATGGGCCTTTGGGATAATGGGGGGGCTATAATGCTATACCTTTATATGTTGGGCAGGTAGAAAGGGTTTACATTAAACTCACATAAATTAAAAAGGGTCTGCATTGCAAAACGAATAACTTCAAGTTGTCAACAGACCATTTTGTCCAACTTTCCTACGAACCCCAAAATGTGTTCGAACCAGTTCGATAGTTCACTCGCATCTTTACTGGAGTTTGTTGTTTGATTAATTTACGTTTTGCGGCTGCGCTATTTCCGGTATGCTACCAGAAAAAAGGGACTTGCTTTCATATATAGTAGATTGAGGGGGGGGGGGTTGACTCTTATTATTTATTATTTATTTTTATTTCTTCCTCAAACGTACATAGGCAGGGAAATACACACATGGTATACCCTGAATTGCGTAGGTTTGTTACAAAGAAACTTATACGTGCAGAATGTCAACAAACAAACACTAAGCATACAGTAGATCCGAACTCACAGGCTGATGGTAATGACTCTTATCAGTAAACTCAGGAGTGCCTGCAATAGTTAACTGTTACAGTAAATTGAATTTTCATCACAAAATGTTTGGGGAATGACGTCATTAGATTGTTCCGAGTGTCTGGCAAAACTCTGGTCTGTGAGTAGAAACACAACCGGATGTGTTGTGACCAGGCTTTTAGCCAGGCATGTGTCAAGGTGTCATTTAGATGCGCTTTTCTTGAAATAACATGAAATTGGGGAGCAGAGGTCCTCTACTGTGACCTCTCTGACAAAAATTTTGCCCCTCAGGATACCTTAGAATGCACCATTTTAACTTAAAATTCTTGAAAACTGTGCACCAACCCCCTACAATGGTCAACCCTATATCACTTACTGTGACTCACCAAGAAATTTGGACCCCCAATATAAGATGAAATAAAATCCTAGCTAAAAGCCTGGTTGCAACATTTAACAATTGGCTAGGAATAATTCAGTTCAGTATATACAATAGTAGTAAATGATTTATGAATACCACTCAATGCAGAATTCAATATAACATGCTACATAGAATTTAAGTGACATATCATGCTTTGCAAATTATTTACTATAAATGCTTTAAACTTCTATATCTCTTACAAATGAATTTAAGCACTTTGCCATGTGGTTTTCTATGGAGGTTAATGAGTTATTGTTTACCATAAGAATTAGTGATCTGCCACAGATAGCACTTTTGATTGATGGCACACTGTGGAGATATCCTGTATATAATCATACAGTGGAAATGAACAAAACATCAGAAGGCAATTGTATGTCATACTTACTTATTAAGGACTACACAAATGCTAAAAAAATATGTAATATATTTTATGCATCATAAAGTTAAAATAATACTATCAATCTTGAAATGTTTGGTATGGTTTTGTTAAGACCGTTTTTAGAACTAGGCCTGACAGGTTAAATGTGAGATAACGTCTGGTAAAAGTCACATGACCTTTTCATGATATAAGAGCTGTCTCCACTCATGGCATCCGTGCATGGAAATTTGCACATTGGAACGGACAAAAATTTCACTCTGTCTATCGTAAAAATCTGAATGTCATGAGATGAAACTGATGAAAATATATTTTGATAGGCATAAAATGACAGATTTAACAAGAACAACAACATTGGGCTTGAAAAACAGTGGGACAGAAAAATTTGAATTTCTTTGTAAGACATTCAAATTACGAATACCGTTACATGACATACCATGTATCACCACTTTGTTATCGGGCACTTCATTCCTCAACTGTCAAGCTTCTGTCCAATCCCTCAAGTTAATGAGATACTTGCATTAGACACTTGTATATTTTACCGAATTTACGGCAAAAATATGTCCGGCTTTTAGATGATTTCGGTAGTTAAGGGTTCATTTTAATTAATGTTAAGATAACTTATTGAGATAGGGCACATCATTTTTATCGAAAAAGGAAAGGATTATGAGGTATAATCTGCAGATTAACCAAAGTGCCGTCGGAAAGTCATTATTTTGAATGCGCAGATGGCAAATTTTGTTGCATAGATTAGTGACGATTCTAATTAGATTTTGGCAAATTCTAATGTTCTTAGTTTTGCACACTATAAGTATATTGTACATGTTATTTACACATGCAACTTTCAATCCAAGCGATACTTGTGCATGAAAGTAATTACAGTATTTCTCTAAAATATGTGTTTTTCATTGTTTTGTACTTAAACGAAATTCTGAGTTTAATTCAGTACATACATTCAAACACACTGTCTCACACCTTTCAAAGGAATATGTGTGCAGAAAATTTAAGTTATTTCTAGATGACATTGCATTTTTCTTTTGTTGTTTTTTCTATATTCCTTCATGAATAAGCATTTCACAATAGTGTGACTTGAATTCATATCAGTTATTATGATTCATGTTTATACATGACCCTTTAATTTTTAAAAGATGAATGTCCACTTTGAATTTGATTAATAATCTGAAAATTTGGACAAGCTTTCTTGTACATATTAAGTTGTATAGTCAAACTGCATTTTAGTCATAGCATGAAAGTTCATCCGTGTTGGTAGAATACATTATAGAAAAATTGCTAAAATTTACTTCCAACACTGTAATAACTATAGGGACTTACCCCTCTGCTACATATATCCAATACATTTCTTTATCCCAAATGCAATTTAAAACATTTCATGTCAATGTGACTTGTTCAAGGCTGAGATTTTGTGCAACAAAACCATTCGTATTAATTTTCAAACGATGGACAAATTTGGTCTCAAGGGACAGGTATTTGTAAATTCCATCATAGACAAAGAATTTGATGACATCATACATGTACAAAAATGTATGTAAATACAATTTGTTTTTTCAAAAGTTGGTTGAAGTCTTTTTATGTGAATTCTTTATAGAGAGAATTATCGTCTTTTTAATGTCAACTGACAGTACAATCTTTCACAGAAAACACCAAAGGTAAAATTATTCTTTTGATATGTCTTTGTTCTTGCAGGGCTTTGATGGATAGTACTCTTGATACATACGAGTTTGCAGTAAAATATTCTGGCCACATAGACATCGTCTGTCACTGTCACTACCACTGTATGAGAATGTTGGAATATAACAGTACATAAACTACCCACCAGTTTTGTATAGTTACAAACTGCATAAAACTTTAGCATAAGGTTTGATCTACTCATACCGAGATGGACTCCAACTCATTTTTCTTATGAAGCATGATGAGTCCTTTATGCAAACAAAGGAGCTCTGGCTTTAATCCTCCCGGAGGACGTTCCTTACCAAAGTTGGGTACTCAAATTCACCTGAGTAGAGTGAGGAAGTAAGTGCCTTTCCCAAGGGTACAACATTGGGACCTACTTGTCAATAACCTTTAGTCACAAGACCACCTTAACTGGACTTTTGTTTGTGGTAAAGTTTTGTAGCTTGTATGTTTTGGTGAAAAAATGTTTTAAAAAGCCTTGTCCCAAGAGAAATTCAGTGTCTGAATCCATTAGGCATTTTCTATTTTGTTGCATACTGTTTTTGGAAAGTGGGCAGTTAATGTTTAGCCCAGGGCAAGTTTAGAATAAAAATGTTTTATCCGTGAATAACTTCATCAGGTTGGCAATTATTCATATAGTAAGGTTCTTTTAGCACAACCAGAAAATAACTTACTTCCGACGTTTCGGTGTCTGTCAGACACCATCATCAGGGTGGAATGACGGGAACTACTTCTTGCTGCTACTTATAGCTGATGTAGGTGGCGTTGCAGCAGCAAGAATGCCATCCCAGACGTGGCTCAGCTCGTATCCCCCCTCGTCTCTGTTCATGACTGGCACTGATTTTCTGATCCAAACTGCTTCTTTAATCCATCTAGTTCTTCTGTTTTCCTCTCTGTCAATGACTCTTGCCCCCTCCCAGTCTATTACGCAATTGTTTCTATGAATATGGTCTGTGACTGCCGATTTGTTCTCTGTTTGTTCTGCTGCCTTCTTCTGAGATCTTGTGTATGCACTGCCTTTGCTGTTTTGTGCCTCCTTTTTGTGTTCTTCAAGTCTGGTGTTGAAAGTCCTGCCCGTCTCTCCAATGTACACCTTGTCACAACTTTTGCACGAAATCTTGTAGACACAGTCTGTTTTAGAGGAGTCTTCCAGTCTGTCCTTGGGATGCACCAACAAGTTTCTGAGCGTGGTCTTGGGCTTAACTGCCGTGGCAATGGCATGTTTTCTGAAGATCCTACATCGGCTATAAGTACAGTGGAATCCGCTTTATTGTATCGCCTATTTGTCTGGGCATTTTATCCAATTATCCGGCCTATTCTAGAGTCCGAAGTTGGCTATATGACCAGCTTTAGTGGCATTGGTTGGGGAGGGGTGTAGTTTTGAAAACCAATACACAAACATAACACACAGACACTCATAGAGGTTACCACTCTAACGATACGGAACTCCGTTTACAAAACTTTAATCATATGTTCCGATACTGTGCGATTTCTGTGAGATGCTTGATCTAATAAAGAGTTCAAATCAGTGGCTAAATGCACATGTGGAAAAGTACGCTTGACTCGCACAGCCGTGCGTCGGCAATTTGGCGGCATACCAAAACAAAGACGAACATGGCTCTGCTCGTATGCCGGAGAATATGACGTTACTTTCATAATTTTAAGTTAAAACAACGGTATTGGAGAGTGATAAACTCTTCACCTTCTTGTCTACAACTTGTGTCTACAAATTACTCTGAAATTTACGTCTTTCGCGGTGGAAGACGGAAAAAATTCACGTTCAAAACATTCAAAATGGCGGCACTTGGGTTGAGATATCCCGCCATTCAATGCGCAAGATAGGTCATTGCGAAATCACACCCCTGTTGCCTGTTGCGTTACGTGCGTTGTTGTAAATCTACGTAGCGCAGCCGAAATCAGCTCAATTAATGAGACACTGGATATGAAAAAAACACATTTTTGTAGGGTAAACCAAGTTTAGACATTGTCTGAAGGGGAAATATGAACTCAAAAGCGTGTTGACGTTCCAATGACGTTCGCCCATCATGCCTTGCGGCAACCTAACAAAATGGCGCCTAACTCCAAATGTTCGCACGCTAGCACAGCGCTATCGGCTAGATCGGCTTTTCTGTGGAATGTAACTTTCTTACGGTCCTTTACATGGCTTTACGCCTTTATACATACATTTACTAGTTACCTTTGGACTCATTTTGTAAGTTTTAGGGCATATTTTACAATTGTTAATTTGTGTGACCTGACGTAATTCTATCCAAAAACCCGAAGTTTGAGACCGTGGGTTATCCAATTCTGCGATGTTCTAAACAATAGAATGAATGGCAAATGTTTTGGGATTTCGTAATTCTATCCGATTACCCGAATTATCCAAAAAGGCGTAATACGAATAATTGGAATCCACTGTAGCAGCAAGAAGTAGTTCCCGTCATTCCACCCTGATGATGGTGTCTGACAGACACCGAAACGTCGGAAGTAAGTTATTTTCTGGTTGTGCTAAAAGAACCTTACTATATAAAAATGTTTTACTTGAGTAAAAAAAAGGATGATGAACGAATCTACGAATTCTAACAAAATCGCAATGACATTAAACACAGCTACGTGTAGCATGGGCTCAGACAGAGCTCAGATTTTAAAAGTGCTAATATATTTTATTGATGTCCAATTTTCATGTGAATCAATTTGCTATTTTAACATCATATTACTATTAGGCACGTTACATGTACACGTACATGTATGCGTGCATATACAATGTTCGTCTATATTTTCATTACGCAACTTTCTACATAACTTCATAGAAAATTTGTGGAAGTTTTCATTGATATGTTAACTGTGATATCATATACTTCTCCTTTGTTTTGACAAAGTTTGGTAGAATTATCATAATCCATTTACAATTTTTATTATTATTCATGTTTATTAGTGGCCTTGTCCCAGGGTAATGCTATTCTATAGCATTCCATTACCACAGCTTTTATTATAGAAACAGCATAAAGTGTGAAATCCCACCTGGGTCTAGAAAAGGTCTCTCCGCATATATGTATTTTTTGTGTGCATAAAGTGTTAATAATGACACAACGTCCTAACCTTCAAAAAGGGTGAAAAAGTTTGAGTAGTTAGTAGCTTTGGCAAAAGTTCTGGCATGTATTGATAGATAAAGCAAATTTAGTTGCAAAAAAGGAAACTTTACCAAAAGAAAACAAAAACAAGATTGAAATGTTAAACTGTAGACTGAAGTTTAGTTTATATTTGATTTAAAAATGATAACACCATAGGCATTCCCATATCAAATTGCAATTATTTGGTCTAAATACCACAGCACAGGAGTAAAAAAATACAAATTTAGTCTGAAAATAGTTTTAAAATGCCATGAAATTGAATCTGGGTAGATATTTAAATGCCTACACAGTGCATAGATTGTGTAGAATACAATGCACATTCAACTCCACGTGTGCAAAATTTGGTGTATTTAGACAAATAAACACAATAGTTAGACAACTAATTTTTTCAGCTGCGCTGAAACCTAATAGCGGAATTGAAAGAGATGCACATGAAAATTTCAAATGATGCTAATGCTGGTGTAAGGTTTGACTTTTACGATGGTCTCAGTGACTTTTCGTCTTTGTAAAAAGTTAATGACCCATTCATTATACGGACATGCCAAAAACTTCCACTCCAGAGAATAACATAATAAATGTACCATAATCACCAATAAAAACTCATGCATAACAAAAACCAGAGCTGCAAATCCAATTTTCGACTTCCACACGTAGCAGTTTGATACCTTTATGGAAAGTATAGATCTATGATGAGTGAAAAGATATTCAACATAAGTTACCGAACTGTTTTTATCATAATGACCAGTTCTTTCATTTTATGAATTGAAGTCATAGAAAGGGGTCTCTTGTCATGAATACAGTCTATTTACATGGCTTTTGTATATTGTTTTTGTATATTATTTCTTGATATTTGTGGTCAGCATAACAGCATAAGAACCTCTGGATGGATTTTGATGGTGTTTGCATGTGGTTAGGTCTTGGGATGAAAAGATCAAGGTCGATTTTGGACAACATCCTGGTGGTTGTCCTTGGTACTGAAACATAACTTCCAGTTGTCGTGTTAATGAATATTTATATATTTTGCCTTTTTTTGTGGCAGATACCTGGAAGAAGTTGTGTGAGATTGGGCTCCTAGCAGCCTGCTTTAAACTGTAACATTTTTGCAGGCAGAAACTTTACAATGTATAATTTGATGATTCAGCAAGTCAGTCAATGGCTTCCGTTTGTTTAATGTCTCATAATTGTGAACCCACATGTTAACTTATACATGTACATGTGGTACTTAATGTCATACTCATAGTACTTTCTGACTCAAGGAATTGGGGAAGGTCTGAGGAGACTGACTCACTTTAAAATAATGGGGTCAGCTTCTTATCTATGGGATGAGTCACCGGTTCAAGACGATTATCTGAGGTTAGAGAGATACCAGTGCTGTGATTAAAGATGGCTGCCATGGTAGGTTATATGTTTTGTCTTGTTCCATTTGGTCTGAATTTTAGTGTACTGACAATTTTAGTGTACTGACAAGCCTGGTTGGGTGTATCTTTAGTATTAGATGATTAGAATTATTGCAAGTCAGAAAGAACTTTATATTTTTTAGTGATCGGGGTTTGGGGGCTTTTATTCTTTTTAGGCCACATGTAATTTTTTGTCCATTTGGTGGGTCACATCAATATTTTGCACATTCAGACATTATTACACATTCATTAAAAACCAGCAATGTACACATGTACCATTTCAATAGTTTAACATAAGCATATGAAATAGTATAGTGGTTGCAGATTAATACTGCTATGGCCTTATAGGCTGATAGACTAAAATGTACTCTCTTTAAACCCTGAATGATTTTAGTCTTCCATATATCAATTTCTTTTGATATCTAAATATTTGTATGTTTGTCCTATGCAGTAACACCAGCTGCGTCAGTCACCAAATAATGTATTTCTTAAAACTTCGTCAAAGTTTTGACTGATACATTTTTTTTGTACATTTCTGTACTTTTCAAAAGTTTTTGACTTTTATTGCTGCGTGTTTGGACATTCATCCGTAATGACACCACATGCAAAGTTTATTACCAAGTTTTGTCCCCTGGGGGAGGGTGTATGGAGGAGACAGCATGCATGACTGAAATGAAACTCCCCTAGGACTGTACTCCAGACAGGGGATATAAGGGCTTTAATATGCATGTCTGCATGTAGTGGCAATAATATATAGCTTTGAAATGTTAGAGACAAAGGAAAAAATTCTAGAGAATTGCAGACAAAGTTTGAAAAAAGATTGCAAGACTGAATTAGTCTGATAAAATGATTTATGATATTATTTATTGATACAGCAAGGTTTACAAAGTTTGTCAGTTTGTTTTGTAGGACTTAATATTTCTTGAGATATTGCAAATTTATGATATACAAAATGTAATGCTGAATCGGATGTGATTTTGTTTCATGTAAGGATGTTACTATTCTTAATGTCTCTTCCTAATAAGTTTTCTTTTAATATTCTATGCCATGGCATAGAAGTTATGAATTCCAGCACTGGATTAAATTGAAAGGTGCATGTAGATTTTTTTGTATAGAGTATACATGTAGATGACGCGTTTCTACTGTAAATGCATTTAAATTTACAGGGATTTGATTTGCAATTAAGGGAGAAAATAGAGTGTTTGCAGAGCTTTTGAGTTTATTTATTTATTTATTTATTAGGATTCTCCACACTGGAGGGTATGGCAGAACAGGTGTCAAAAGACACCTTTTCGAGGCCGCCATACCTAGTTTGTGATATCAAATTGTATTTGCATACTGTACAGTAATGAAAACACCAGAGGCATTCAGTTTGCAATAAAGGATTCACTGTTGAAACTTCAAACATAAAACAACTGCAAAAATTTCCAAAATTACAGTTCCATCTATGTTGATGTGAATTTTGAAATTGTCTCCAGAGTATGAGTCATTCCTTTGGAATTTCTGAGTGTCTTGGCATCTGGAACTGAAGGGGAAACCCCCACTTGTGACGTCAGGTGACTCACGTTGATTACGCCAACTGTCGTTGGGACACCCAAGGACGGGGGCGTAACACATTAACACGTAGATGCCCTCCAAATCATCAACAACCATAATTACGGATTTGCAAATAGATGACAACGTTAATATCATTGCTTATGTGCTGGCATGTTTTAAAGATGGTTCAACGAGTTTTATGGAATTTTTTTATCTCTTGATTTATCATTTGATGATAGGGGCTTTCTAACTTACACTTGGGAGAATACGACCTTTTGCGTCATAAAACGGCTATTATTGTGGTCATCTAATATTAAAGAGATGAGTCATCGTCTGGGTGTATAAGCGCTCTTTACATGCAAATGAGGAATGTTCGGTACTTTTTCTCTGGAGTGTTGTCCGTGAGAGTCATTCCGGCGCAGGAATTTCTCGGAAAATGGTTCGCCGAGATGCCATTATGGTGGGTACGTTGAAATTTTTCCTATTTTCGATTTTTATCATTGAGAAATCTGTATGTACAATTTATTGTTTGTTCTGCTGATAGTACTCTGTGCAAAAATTTATGCCATAATAGAGTTGTACAAGCAGAAAAGGACAAATGTTGTTTGAAGGTCAAACCCTGGATTTTTGTAGGTCAATGTCAAAGCGGGTTTTTTATGCTTCCTCAAACAATAGACTGTCCCAAATGAGCAACTGTAACATTATATTACTTTTCCTTTTGTATGGGGGAGGATTTGGAATATTATTTTGTCAACTAGTGTCAGATGACAGAGTTGTGAAATTGACACCTTTTGACAAACATGTAGGGCTGTCTCCACCTTTAGTTTTTCATCACACTCATTGTTTGGGAGCCTATTTTGTTGATTTTATTTTTTTAAATCTGTTATTTTAAGATTCATTTTATGTCATGAAGTTAAGATTTTTTTGATCGGATAGGGTTTATATTTTTGTGAAATGATAGAATATTTCCGTCCTGAACAAAGAAATGGGTCCTTGCAATAGCACTGGGCAGATGTGTAATGTAAATAGTGTAACTGTATCTCCTATGTATTCCTCAATTATTATACTTAGATTTATCCTTGGATTTATGAATTTCCCAATTATAGTTCTAAAAATCTGATGTATGGAAAATCATTTTTTGTAATGTCGATACTGTATAATAATTTTTTTTTTCAAATTACGCCATATACCTGAGTTTTTTTCTCTATTCCTACATGTGTATTTTATTAGTCATTTACTTTTTGAACATCATGCACAGGATTGACTCTGAGTAAATTTACTTGATAAACGATAAAAGGGAAAAAAATCGTAATTATAATGTCATTGCAACATTTGCTCTAAAAATGCTCTTAGTTGTCTACAGTTTCTAACAGGTTTTTCAGAGATAACAGGTGCCAAAATGCTTTTCTATTCTGTTGAACAATATAAAGATTATTATGATATAGTTGTCATTTTGATAATTTTTTTGGTCTTGATTATGTATATATTGAGAAATATTTGAGAAGTGCAAATATTCACAGACAGGTGTATAGTAACTAGCATAGTAAAAAGTCAAAATTGCAAAATGTAGTATGAAATTTTGCCATTTCCCCAAAATGGCCCTAATAATGACCGCGGCATGATTTGTTACATCTGAAGCTATTTCCCCATAATTAGCCATTGTCGGCCACATGTGGACACATGTTTGCCACCAATTTAGATGCTAACGCTGCGAAAAAGCAATTTCCATAAATTTGCACAAATGCGGAGAATTTACACATATTCGGCACTACAAATGGGCCGTACTACCACCAGTGGCCAACGCCCTACAATTGTTAAGCCTCAGCCACTAGAATCTCATGAATTATACGACCTAGTCATGCTAATAAACTACTGACCCATATAGGGTTTCTGACTATTAACCGAATAGTTAACTCAATGTTTCATGTATGATCTTTTAAAACATTATCTAGAATGGATAATTTTTAGGAAAATTTGTTTGGTCTGATATATAAGAAGGATGTGTCGGGGAAAAATTATATGCTGTAAGCTCATTTGGTATGCTGCCCCATAATGTATCACGAAGTCCCCAAGGGTACCCACCAATTTCCCCAACCTGCATAATTCACGGTTAGAATCTGCTTAGCGGGGTTCAGTCGACATGAACAAGGCAGCGGAGCAGGAGGGTTGTGACGGGGATGGCAACAAGGCCGGCAAAATGTCCAAAATTAAATTCTGGAAGATGCAGTTACTGCAACTCGGTGAGTGGGAGAGATGTTTTTATCGTCTGGGAGAAATTTGGGCGAATCTCGTGTACGTAGAAAGAAATATCGGGGCATTGTGTGTAAGAGTGTGTGTGTAGTCAGTCTATTCACACGAACCCTGTTTAGGTTACATGTGCATTGTGTAGAAAAAAGGATTATTGATAAAATAACTAGTATAATACAGTATGTGACAATAGGAAGATAAGGTTGTGTAATACCTTGTAAAGGAAGTTGATATCTAAAATCTGTGTTTATCTGAAAAATGGTATAGCCTGCAGCTATAAATGTAACATTTAAACCCTGTAATTAAGTGATTTTCTGGGTGAAGAAAGTACGTGACTGTGCCATAGAAAATTTCTTTGTACAGGTTAACTTGTATTTGTGATACTAATACTAACTGAAATTTATCCATATTTTGGTTGTCGCATTTTTACTGAGTTTAGGATGCCTTGTACAGAAATGGCAGATTCTTAGTAACTCTTGTCGTAAAATGTTTTCACCAATGACATTGCCTTTACTTGACTATGTGTTAATGTTAGGCACAATTTTAATTTCAAGTTAAAAATATGTAAAAAAAATTGCAAAGAACCCAGTCTAGACTGTTTCAAAATGCTGCTCTCTTTCAGTCTTTGTAAAACTGACAGTGGTTTTATTCAATATCACGTTAGAACCCATTAACCACTGTCTATCATTTCCTTTATGTGTGATAATTGCACATCTTGAAAGCATTAGACATAACTATTACATAAATGTCACCATAGGAACTTATTTTTATGTTGTTGATAATCTCACAACCAAATTAGCCAATTTTTACACAAAAAAGTTCAAAGCTGTAGATTTTTGAGAGGCAATTTATATTGATCCAGCATCAAATTACTGAAAGCCGGAGAGCCTTGATAGTGTTTACATGTAGATTTTATATTAGGGATGACAGCTGTAGGCTTTAAGCTTTACTTATACAGCGCATTTTCATGATGCTTAAATGTGCTTTAGTGCCATTTGTTTGTGGACAGCATAAATAAAGTTGTGGATAGATCATTATGATATTTGTTGTGTGGGTCTAGGTTAGGAAATGTAGGATAACTTTAAGTATGGACCCCTTGGGACTTGGTTTGGTACTGCAGCAGAATTTGTTTAGTCAAGAGTACAAATCCTAAAAGTAACCTCAACATCATATTCAACATTTACTTTATCTTTATATTATAGCTGCAGTAGGTAAAGTATTATCTAGTATTCCTTCTTTGACTTATTGTATAGCAGGATTTTTAGTTACTGCATTTTTTGAAAGTGCAAGAAGTGCACAATATTGAGTGAAACAAAACGTATGCAGTTTTTTTTTTCCAATAGAACAACAGCTTATTTGTGTCAACAGCTGGCGTTGGTATACAATGCCGATTTTTGGTACCACCTGTCATGGATTGGCCATTTCGTTGACCCATTATATATGCCATGCCATTTCTCTTATTATAATCAATGATGCCAGTCAGACGTAGAGAAATATTCATAATATTATATTAGGTGTCATAGGGTGGAAAGTGTTTTAAGAACAAAGAAATGTGTGCTGTCGATTTTATATATAATATGACATTGTACAATGTATACTGTCACAGTAATAGTTGAGAATTATAGTGAATGTTATTGAAATATCAATTATATAGTTCTTGATATACAAAATGTATTTGTCTGTAATTGAAGCAAGGAATTTATTTCCAAAATATTTTAACTTACTAGTAGTAGGTAAAGAAAATGTTGCTTCAAAGCTATATTTCATTCAAGGTAACTTACAGCCCAGGTAATTCAAATTTCAGAAACAAATATCTGAAAAAGTGAGCAAATTTTCAGACAAAATGAAGCATACATTCTGTATTATAGTAATAGCATGTTTTTCTGGTACTAAATTTAAAAATTATGAAATACTCGGGAAAGTGGTTTTTTTTTCAGTCTTGTATAATCTGATTTGAATTGTTTTGTTGAACATAACAGTGGTAAAGTTAGATTCCATTACATGTACAATGTAGTACACACTATTGTATATAATGTACAGTCACTTGTATGGTTATAGAATATCAAAACAAGCTGTTCTGCTGTTACAGTACATTTGTAGTACTGTTGAAAGCCACTAGGAGGCCCATTATCAAACTTGACCTTCACTTCCTGACCCCTATTTACCTACCAAATATCATCAGGATCCATCCATAGGTTCTAGAGTTATGCTGGCAACAAACAGACATACAAATAAAACGGTACCAAAAACATAACCTTTTTGGTCTGGTTCAAGGTAGAAAAGAATTCTGTGGTTTGATGTTCCATATGGAATCCTGGAAAATGTATCTCCTGGAATTTCTATTGTCTTTGTAGGTGTGTGTAACCTAATCAATCAGTGATGACAGATGGACTGTCATAACCCAAGTGGCAATGTCATCCCTCATCTTCTAATCTAATTATGTCTGTGGAATATCTCACAGCAAAGGGTACGTCCATATTTGGTCACCACCCATTTCCTAATAAGGGCATGGGTTGATGTGGTTTGGTGACAGACATCCTGATTGAACTAGAGTGTAATTGTGTTAGTATCGAATACAGACATGTCTGTGGCTCAAAAAGGAGTTACTGCAGCTGAAATGTGATTGGTTTAGGAGACCCTGGTATAATTGGGATATATGCCGTCAGAGAGGCGTCATGTGATGATGAATAAATAAATGACTTTCTAAAGGTTTCATTATTGTCAAGTAAATATTGGAATCTGAAAGGTTGTTCTAAAATTACATTGAAATTTATCGTTAACTTTAAGCAATACAGTGTATTGTTCTAAAATTATAACAGTATCAAGACTATACATTAACCTTCGGGCACGAACTTGCAAATAAACTTCTTCCATTAACAGCTTGAACAATTCTGAGACTTAAGCATAATTTATTTAAACTTAAGATGGAAGCTTGAAACATTTTAATGTAAAGGAATTTTTTTTTCAAAATTCCTTGCCTAATTTTGAATAATAGAAATGTATGGGATACCTTATATCACAAGTTGTATGCAATGCCCCTTTGCCAGAGCATCAGGATATTTAGGTAACAAAGTTAACAGTAGTTGATTTGTGCTGAATGAAGTGTTGACAAGTTCTTAGGTTACCCCTTTTCTTTCTATGGTTGCGCACATGTGGAAAGACAATAGCGCCCCCCCTCCCCACATACACATTGCCTTGTAATACACAACGTAAGAACAAAGCTTGTTGCAAAATCCAAAATGTCACGAAGCTTCTTTGCTTGTGTATGTATACAGTATAGAATAGTCAAAATTTTTCACGTCTTGGACACTGTGAATTCCAAGTAACATTGTGTTACAGTATTGCACTTTAAGAACAGATGTAAACAGAGCCTTTTAAGAAAATTTCTTTCGACAGTTCTCTAAATGAGGAGAAATCTCTTTTTTTATGTTTAAGTGGTTTTCGAGCCTGTCACGATGACTGTGGAAGGGGTACCTTGTATTTGAACAGGTATTTTGCATGCGTTGTGTGTCCGTGCGGTGTTCCGTCCCGGCCCACTCGTGACAACAGCTGGTAACACAAGTCTGTGGGGCTGGTATTTACACAACAGCTCCTGTAGGTAACACACGGGAAGCATGCAGGGGGGGCCAGGGTACGTCCGCTTCTGGGTCCTGCCTGTTTCAGGTGAGAATGAGCAAATTTTGAGGAAAAAAACAATTTATTTTTTCATTTTGTAACCTTTGGTTGACTGCTACTAAGATCGTTTCTTTATAGGGAAATGTTGGAACTTAAATGAAGATTAGCATTAAAGGAAATATGGCAGTACTTGGTCCATGTGTGTGCCGAACAAGCTTAGGTAAAAACATGAAAATTTTTTCAGAAATACGGATATTTCTACAATTTGTAGCTGCATACAAAGTTAGAATGATCATTTAACCATTCAAACGTCAATGAAGAAGGGTATGTCAATGTCCAAGTCCATGTATGTGTCTAATGCTCTAACTATTTCAGTTGAAAATCTTGAGGGTTGAATAAGAACAATTTTCCATTATGTAACTTCTGTACAGAGTCATATATTGTAGATTATTTATTAGGGGAGTGATACAGCAATATGTTATGTATTGGAATAGTACTAGTACTGACTTTGACACAGATGTTTTGTTGAAGTTTAAGTTCAGGAAAGTCCAGTGTGTAATTGGCCCACATGGGACCATAGAGCTGTTGAGACAAACATGCCTGTGGACGTCTTCCACACTTCAACCGTACATACAGGTTTGGCAACTTATGCTGACAGAAAACATGCAGAACAAGACGGGAAGATTCTGGTACCAGCTTTACAGACTAAATGATTGTATAATTCTTTTAAACACAATAAATGATGGTGAATGTAACAACTATCATAAACAAAACGGGTAAGGATATGAAGCTCCATTGAAGACCAAGTAGGACAATTATGAATTTAGAATACAAAAACGGTGTATTCTGTATCACCCAAGGTACCAGCCCGACCACATGTAGCTATATATATATATAGGATCCCCCAAGCAAAGGCTTATTTGACCCGCTGGAGGGCTGCTTAAATATCTATGTCACGCCTACCTGAGAAGTTTGCAAGAAGTTGAGAAAATTTTGTATCCCTGAACAAAGAATTATAACCGTTACAGTAATTCCAATTTGTCCAAATCTGATATTGGAACTATGGATAATGGCACACTTGGCACATTCAAAGTGTGTTCAAATTAATCCATTGGTCTAGTTGACAACAGTAGAAGCCCATATGATAACCCAATCTATCACCTGATATGTAAAACAACATTATAAAACATTATCAGTTATTAGATGGTTCTTTATGAGCTTGTGGGTTATGCTGAAAGGAAGTTGGTTATACCAGCTATGTAGATACAGATACAGATATTACAGCCCAGATATGACCCAGAAAGGTTGTTACCTGACCAAGTGTACCTGTACTACACTGCTTGTTCTGTAACATGATACTCCAATGTATCAAACTACAACATGTGTCAGACCACCCAGGTACAGGGGGGAGGGGGGGCAGGTGGTAGGCAAGTTGTAAACACCAGTAAAACAGGTGGAACGATATGGGGTTTGGTCAGTGGTTGTTATATTTCTGTGGTTATTCAAATGGTCATTTTATGTCAGTTTTACCATGTTGAAGTGTTAAAACTTAAATGAGTGTTTTAGTTCCATTACAGTCAAACCTGTCTATAGCGGCCACTCAAGGGACTGGCCAAATGTGGCCACCATAGACAGGTGGCCACTATATAGGGCGGCCACCTGTTTAGAGAAAATGCTGATCAATTGACCACGAGCAATACGTTACACAGTCATGATTCCCACTAATCTTTATTTTGATTTGATATCACAGTAGATTGAATATGTTTGTTTGTTTGTTTATAAATTTATCCAGGGGTACATGTCGCCTGACCGGCGTTTTTCAAAGATCCCTGGGGGGAAACCCCGTACATACATAACAATAATCAATGACAATATAAAATTAAATAAATGGTAACTTAGCAAGAATCGACAAAGAATAACGGAATTTAACTAAGACAAGATAAGGCAAATCAATTGTACAACGTTAATCCTAATATAACTCCAAATCATCAGTGAAATCAAATAAGTAATGGGAATTTGCATACCAATGTGAACAGAAAAAGACATGTTAGGAGGAATATCATTATCATTTGAAAAGTTTTGGATTTTAATTAATCATTAGCAGTATCACTTACAAAACTTAGTTTTGAAACTACAGCAGATGACCTTACTAGCAAATTTCATGGTTCAGAATTTTTTTAAGCATTCCAACGATCAAATTAAGATGATTTGAAGTGGAGGCTCCTCTATAGAAAAATTGACCTTAATACAACAGTAATTTCTCCAGGTGTGGCCCATAGGACTGTAGGTTTTGAATCACTCACTCCAGGAATGACCCCTACTCTTTTTTACTAAGTCTAGTAGTTGATTCTTTAACGTGTGATTCTCCTCAAACACTGGACCTCCATTTAGCATTCTATCTGAGGGACTAACCCTAGCCAAAGCTAGATACTTACATGTACTTCCATCTGTCAGTGAAAGTGCCTTTCCTAAGGGCACAAGATCGGTTGAATATCAACGAATTTGAATCCAGAACCTCTGGGCTACTGAGAGCTCTGTGCCTGTCATTATTCCACACAATCCCTAACAAGACCTTGATTACAAGTCTAATGTCTTATTTTTGTGCAGGCACCAAGCGCAAGATGGCAGGGCCAGCGTTTGACCAGCTGCTGAGGCATGTGGAGGCCCTGCAGACAGAGAACATGCACCTGAAACAGGAACTACAGGTGAGGGACTTACACTGTTGGCTTGATTTGCATAACCGGTAAACCACCTACAAGCTGCATAAAATCAGACAGTGAGGTTTGATCCACTCGCACCAGGATGAATGGTTGAATATTTGTACTTTTGGTGCCATAATTCTACAAAACATACCTTTAGAGCTTGCCTAGTCCAGTGGTTAGCCCTGTCTCTGGAACTAGAAGCTGTGAGTTTTATTCTGACTGTGTCACCCATCCGACATGCTCCCTACTGGAAAGGGTTGCAGTGCTTAAGGCAGGATATTAAGCCATTATCCACTGTTCATTGAGGTTGCCGAAAAGAGCTACGGGAAATTCCCCAGTACAATGAACCTGTACATACTGTATATAACGTCTTTCTTCTCTATCATGACCAGTGGAAGACTAGCTCTTCAGTGAGCTAAAACTGGATCAAGATCACTGTCCTTTTTGCTTTCCTTTCTTTCCTTTGATAGATTGTTTCTCATGTCTGTTTGTGTGTTTTCTAGGATAACTCTAGCCACCTGACCCAGCTGGAGAGTGAAGCCTGCACCATGAAGGAGGTTCTGACTCACATACAGAAGGGGCTGGATGAAGAGGAGAACCAACAGCCAGCTAACCCTACCACTGGTGGGTGATACTCATCAACTACATTAGTCTTACACAGAGCGAGGGATGAACTGTTGTAACTTACTTGTAAGGTATGAAAAAAAAGCAGTCACTCAAGCAACTGGATATGACTGGAAACGGTCAGGCAGAGGTCCATCAAGGGATGAACCCCCTCTCCTCTCACTTTAAGCGTCAAATGCTGTAAATTGTTTTACATTCTCCAGGCATAAGAAAGGGAAATAAGGCTTTCTTCTTCAAAAAGCATCAGACAAATTTGTTTGTAAGATCTACATGCAGCTTACGGTTTTAATTCCAGTGAAAATGTCCAATTTTGGTCAGAAAATACCTTTTCCAAAAGAAATTTGAGAGGTTAAAGAAACTAGATGTCCTTCCCACGCATGTTTTGTTTTGCTGCAGAAATATTTTCTAAAAGAGAGGGTTGCGTACACTTGAATTGAGACCACAAAATAAACTGGGTCGTGCACCTTTAAGTTTAACTTAAGCTTCAACTGTGTGGGGTTTTTTAGATTTAAGATTCTTATGTATCATAATTTCAACAAACTGAATTTCTTCTTCCTCTTTGCCTACAGAAAATGGCCTGGATCCTGCAGCAGCACAGTTGGGGAATGGTATCCGCCTGCGGAACAAACCACTGCGGGCGTGGGGGAGCCACGAGGGATCGCCGCAGCAGAGTAACCACAGCGCGTCCAATCACAGTGCCAAGTCCTCCCACACCTCGGCGGAAAGCACATCTGCAAAACGGAAGCTGATCGTCCAGCCATCGCAGGAGTACCTTGATGAGTTAGAGAAAGAGAGGTAAGGGAAGATTTGATTCATTAGTCTGTAACAACATATACAGGGATGTCCCTGTAGCTCAACTGGCAGTCCCACAGTGGAGATTCTGGTTCCCACTAGTTGGTAACTAGGAGACCCCGGTTCAATCCTGGGTTTGGCATCTCGGTTGGGGCTGCACCCATCTTTCGGCAGGGACGTAAAGTAGGGGTCCCATGGTTCGAGGAGGTGTCTCGAGCAACCCCTCCCTGTAGAAATATGCATTTTGTATCATGCAACTTAGAAACTTGCTGCCCTATGTGCTATAAGACATTACAAGGGTCTGAGACTCTGAATGTGTCTGTCTGTCTGTGTGCCTCTTAGTGTGTTTGTGTGTGTGTTTGTGTGTATCTGTCTGGTGTTTCTGTCTGTGGGACTTGGAGATTTGCAAAGAAGTATTATGGGTAACGGGGTGAAGTCTGCTATCTCGGGTCGCCATGTAAAGTTATGAATCATAAGAATTGTACATTTATATTTGACAAGGTAAGAATTTTCAAAACATTATTTTTCTGGACTCATATTATAGAACACATGACACTGTTCAATATCAAATGTATCTTCAAAGTCAAAGTTCCTATATACCAACAAAACAACATCTAGCCAGAAACACCTGGAATGGAACCCATGACCTCAAGATCTTGTGACCTTTAGCCACTCAGCCATTTAACAATGGCAAAGCTGTATGAAATCCACAAACAAATCTGTCCA
>NC_049981.1:9452600-9519672 GCF_000003815.2 Branchiostoma floridae
CATCCAGTGGCAGTACTCTTTTTGGTTGTGTGTGTGTGTGTGTCACACCTACATAATATATAACCCAAGGGTCCTTTTGATAGATTTTTATGGATTTTAGTATGTGGGTAGTTTTTGAGGTCCTTAGCAAATACGGAAATCTTTTAGCCCCCTAGCAGTATTTTTAGGTACTGCAGCATTACAGACTGACACCCCTTTCCTGAAAGTATTGTGGTATAGTCCATAGACAGCTTTCTAGAGGAATGAAGTCTTATGGCATAAGCTATGAGAGGGGAATAGCTGAGATTGATAAAAGGGAGGAAGGGAAATGGACTGACCTTTGTATTGGCTAGGCTTCAAAATTTCACGAAAACATTAAATCTTAATTTCATGGAGGCGTGATTATCTTTAATTAGTTGATTATGAAATTTGCAGTTGTCATTCGTAGATCATACATTGCCAAAAAGGCTCAATCTTTATACCGGTATACTCTCTATATATTATATATTACATTTTTTCCTGCCTTTACTTTACCAACATGTTTTACTGAAGAAAAACTTTTAAAGTTATTTATGGATTTATTTGTTTTGAAGGTCATGTGATGGCAAAAAATGGCGGATGCCACTCAAAAACTTTTCAATGTTACTCCATTTACGTCATCATCAGAATAACAGTTTCATTTCCTTACTTTGAATTATTCATAGATTTCTTTGATTTTCTCCGTGGTGCTTTTTATGTGTACATGTTGGTCATGAATAAGAATTGGCTAAATTGAAGATCCAATTTCAAAGCCACTTTGTAACAACATCAAAGCATCTTGTTTCCAATACATCCATGTCAAATGGGAAACAAAGTGAATTGGTATCTAGAAATAACATAGTATATTGTTAATTACTTCTTGATGTATTTTTTTTAAGAAGCCACCTGCATTTGCAACCAGGGAAAGGAAGAGTGTAGATTTTAGTCATAGAGAATGATATTAGATAAGATTCGTAAAATTTTATGTTAGGATTAAAAGATGATATAATTATGAATGAAATGTGAATAGACCTGAAGAATGTTGGTGTACAAATTATTAGTACAGTATACTGTTCCTGTCTTTACACTGTGAATTGCATGCAGTTCTTTTTACCCTTTCTTCTTGTAGTTGTTTCTCACACTGAATCACCAGTATTTGAATGAAGTACTAGTTTCTAAATCACCAAATTACCCACGCAGCTGTAGCAGTCGCCCCACAGAGTTGCTTGACTCACTTATCTTGTGTATTCCAAATTACCTCTCATGTACTAAGTAAAGTGTCCTTGAATGTCAATCGTAAAAGCTTTCAATTTTCTGTGGCAAGGGCTGAACCATTTCTGTGAAATATGGGGCATCAACATAAGGCCTTCTGGCAGATGTATTGAATTTGTTCATAGATTGTAAATTTGTATATACTGCAAATGATAGTAGCGGTAGATTTTGTTAACTTTGCTAAGCAATTTTGTTTGGGGGGAGCGTTTGTGCGTATTTGTGTGCATGTGTGTGTGTATATTTTTTTTTGGGTGGGGGGACTATAAGTATAACTCCAGAAGACCTTGGTAGATGGACTTTATATTTCATTTTATGTAGGTAAGAATGTATGAGAGCTCAAAGTGATAATATTTTGAGCCACCCAGCAGTTTGTTATGGTACTACAGCGGAACTTCTGGTTTTCATGTCTTGTGCCTGAATGAGCTACGGCCATGATTTTTGAAAGCTATTGTGCATTCAATTTGGAACAATTGACACAAGTTTTCACCCCCTATCAGCTTGCTCTTAAACTGCATGGGCATTTTATTGAAAAATCTTTTTACTTTTATTTTGCTGAAAATCTGAAATTCTGCCCTCCCTTTTGTAAATGAAATGGTTTGCCCCTAATCCTGCTGGGGAATTACTGAAAGTGGCTTGTCCCCAAGTGGATGAGAGTAGAGGATGATGAGGTTGTCCATTATCTACAGGAGGATCAACAAAACCAAAGTGCTCATCATTTATATGGACGGACTCAGGGAAGGGATTGGAACAGGATTTACGTTTCAAAAATTCCAAACGTTGTTGTGTCTATTTTTTTAACAAACATATATATCATAAGTATTTTCCTAAATTAGCAAGAAATGCTTGATTAAATAATATATAGAAGTTGAGGTATTTACTTCCATAAACAGGTTCAGTTGTTTGAATCCAGAACTATGGCATGTATTCTACTTCTTTTTCTTGTTACTGTAACGTTACATTCATTTAGCTTTATTTCATGGAAAAAGGCAAAAATTTTGCACTGCCTTAAATGTTATGGTTAAAACAATTCTGTTACAGTTGACAAGAAAGACATATTATTTGTGTCATAAATTCTCTGTCAAAAGATCACCACCAAAAATGTGAAGGTAAAACTGCCGCAAAAATGTTTAGGCTTACAGTATTTTTCTGCACTATGGAGATATGATAAATAGATTTTATAAAAGATAATAGAGAGTTTATTACCTCCCTTCTCCCTTCTGTTTTTCTTCTAACCTGATCAATGTGTTGTCTATAATTATATCTATCCATCAAATAGAATCTAATTTGGTAAGGGTGGAATCTCTCCTTCCTGTTTCCAGCGATAAAGAATGCTTGGATCCTTGAATTATAAATACATGCAGTAATAACAGTCTAAACTGCATATCAAAATGACTAAACTGTGATAAAGGAACAAACAATGAAATTTTGATTTGGTCCATTAATTTTGAGTCCGACCCAAAGAGACAAAGTCTTACAACAGACTAAAGGGACTACCCTACAAGATCAATAAATAAAAACAACGTTCCCAGTCTTATTGTCTTACTTTTTCCCTGTACATTCAAATTCTCCTCCCATGTATTTCTCCCCCCCCCCCGCTAAAATTGTCTTGTACGTGTACATGCAAGTTGGTAAATAAAAAGGCATGATTATTAAAGGCATTACCAATGTACAGTGTATGACTTAAAAACATTTTTGAACATTCAAATCACTAACAGCATACAGCTGAAGACATCAGAACATGTTTGCATGAAGGCACATGCACATAGCTTCCCATACTGAATGCGATGATTTATTAATACATGTATATATATATGCTATAATTTTACTCTGTTAATATCTTTACAAATCCTCTCAGCAGTCCATAGTGATCTACAGTTCATGCCAGGCTTTTGTCTTGCACTGAATGACTTATAATAAAGGGAACAATAAAGCCATTGTGCGAGCGTGACAGTTTTAATGTACTTATAGAGATAAATACAGGGGATGGTTCACTTGCCAGCCACCTGCGTTGTTTGGTTCAAAAGATTTTCGATATTTCAACGTTTAATAGATACGGGCAGGTTAGGGCATGGACAAGTTTATTCAGTGGTTATGTAATTATAAAAATCTATTTTTGATTGAGAGAAAAGAAAAGCTAGCAGTATTGAAAAATGATTACGGAATCTCATACGTCTGTGAAATGTGTGGGTTTTTTTTTTTTCTATATCTTGTTTTACTTTAGAATAATCCCTGTCTATTGGAATATTATGTATAAGATTTTAAAGGGTAGGGAAAACTCTCGACTTGGGTCAATTCCATTTTCTGTCACCTCTCTGGCATATATTTGCCCAACTTTTTGCCTCCATGTTTTTGAAGGTAAGAATGATGCTTTGAGATAAATGCTGTTTCTTTGATTGTGAGTTTCGTGGTTTTGTATTGAAGTTCTTACTAATATAAAGCATTGTAACGTTCGATTAGTTAGGATGCATGTACATTTAGTTGGAATTTGTGACATTGCCAGTAATTTTAGGTATTACTAGGTCTCTAAGCTACTAAGATTTCTCGATTCTGCCATTTTAGTATAATTTTTCTACACATATTGAGTGATTCCAACGATATCTGTAATCGCTTTCTGAGCACTTTGGTTCCAAGTCATTAAGAAAATTTCTTATTTTCTGCCGCAGTGAGGTGTAAAATATTGAGGAAGAAATTTACCCTCCACCAACACTCCATGCATCAGAGGGCTGTCTAATGCAAGGAATTTGTGCCTGATCTCTAAGTTATTAGTTAATGTAAGATCTGGCATAAATGAAGGAGGTTTCAAAGAATAAAGCATCATTTTTTTCATACCTGCCACATATCTGTAGTTGTTTTGTTCCTGACAATACTTCAAGTAATGGTATGCAATCATATTCTTCTTGTGTCACAAGTCGATAGAGTGTTCACCTTGCATTCGGTAGGTCGTGAGTTTTTTTCCTGGCCGAGTCATACTTTAAAAATGGTACATGCTGCTTTCTCTGCATAGCACTCAGCATTCAGTTTAAGAGAATGGAAGTTGAACATACACCTGGTGACTACCAGAGGACTAGCCCCCTGCTGTATTGATTGCACAAAGCTGTGTGGCCCAGGGCTACTGAAACGGAGATGGGCACTGCCCTATGCGCCATCAGTCACGGGAAGGACTCTGACTTTTTGATTGGGACTTGCTTGGGATTGGAACCCAAAACCACAAGGCCACTATGCATTCTTAGATAAACTGATACATTGAAGCCTGTGTTTTGTCAAAACGGTGATGGTAAACAGTATTTTCCCTAGCTCTGCCCGACGACAGATTGTCCCATTATCAAATTGGTCGTGAACTTGGTTGTCGTGAATAATTAACGAGGGCACAGAACAGATTGTGCGCTCACGGCTGTCTTCACTCTGAGAAATGTGCCATGCCACACCCTAACCCCACTGGGTGTGGACACCTGGGTTTCTTTTACACACAAGTTCACTGACATACATGTATGTATAATGTGTAAGGCCACAACAAATTATTCCTGAATATTGGTTGTCTGACATTTTCAAATGGATTTTGGGTTCAGTTATGTTAAATAACTTGAATGAATAAAAATTGTTTAACCTTAGACAATGTACTTTCAGTATGACAGCCATAGAGTTGTCTTTGCTTGGATTACTTTTGAGAAAATGTATTTTGTTTTAAGAAAAATTCATGTTTTGAAAGTTTAACAAATATTTACATTTGTGTTGCCTTATATATATACATGCATATGCACATTACACAGACTTACTTAATATTTCATATACCAAAAAGTTAAACTGATATGCAAGGGAACAATGCCATTAAGAGAAGTTATATTATGAAGTTCAACACAGATGTACATATAGATACCATCAGAACCACATCATTTCTGTAAGGTGGGTAAATTTCATGAGCATTTTGTATAGAGAATTGGGGAATTATTGATAACCATACTCTTTGGTGTTGAAATGACAATGGAAGCCATAGGTGTCTGGTTTTGATAATAGCATAAAGAACATGTATCATTTTATGATCAAAAGGCCCATTGTATATTCACTTGTACGTGTTTTTGCATGACCAGTTCTGAATGCAATGTAGTGGTAAACATATCCATAATTAGAATGCCCCTGCACTTCTATAGAAAGCTACTAGGAGGCCCAAACTTGTCACATACTACTCAGGAACAAAAGCTACCAACTACACCGAAGTTGTGACTATAAGTTTAACATGTCCAAACAAGGGATACAAGAACCAGAAGTCCTGCTGCAGTACTAAGGAAAGTTGCCTGGGGGTCAAATTTAGTCACGTCTTCCATATGTCAAGACCACTGTACATATACCAAATTTCATACCAATCCATCCATAGGTTCCTGAATTATGCTGTTCAACCAAACTCAATTAAAGCCCTGCTACCCAAAACACAGCCTTTTTGTCAATGGTAATAATTATCAATATCAGATTGTCATGCCATTTTGATGTTGCAGGATTGTCAAGAACGCTGTGACAGAACCAACCACTGACAAGCATCAAGTACTGTCTTTTCAATAACAAAACAGATTAATAAATGGGACACCTGCACAACTATGCCAGCATTTTCCTTACTTTGCGATTGTACGGCGATTGTACAATGCGAGTGGCCGGGCCCCAAACAATCAAGTTATAAGGAATAGTACATGATATAAGGACAAGGATAATTATATTAAACTAAATCCCCTGCCCCTCATAATCTCTACAGTACTTAATAACATTGTACAGTTATGGTAATGTCATGAAGGTCGCTCTTTGCTTCCACGCTGGCATATAACTTATAAGGAACACGCCAGAATCAATACAGTACAGGAGTCAGTCTGTCGACGGCCAGATTGCCCCGTGTATGCCTCATTAGTATGCACAAGCAGGCGTAGCTTTCACTGGTCCTGACAATACATGGAGGTGGGATGTATGCCTGACAACTAGGCAGGGAGTGTGGGCTCACTTACAGACTGGGTAGGGCAAGGTTTGTAGAGGAGAAAAGGTTACGTATATTCAGTAGGGTTGTGTCCATGTCATTTGGTGGTTATTGAAGGTCATTGTCACAGGGGTACGTTTGTATATGTGTGGAATGCTTAATGCTTTTAGGGCATCGACTTATGACAAAATGTAAATGAGACTGATCCATTATTTAGTCCAAGTGTACATTATCATGGTAAGGCTACATCTGTGTCATGTTGATTGTGAAATATTCATATCACAATTTTGTGATTATTTCTTTACAAATAAATGTAGTACTAACGTAAATCTAAAAGAATCCAATATTGTTATGTCCTATATCTTATTAAGACAATGTCATGTAGTAGGTCGTCGCCTCTATGTGACTGTTTACTGTATTACAAAGGTTGTAAAATGTTCATTTCAAATTAAGTTGTATGTTCATTTTTTCTAACCTACATGTATGTACTTGTAGTGTTGTATGGGTCATTTGGTGTACTGGTGTTTAATATTGCCATATGTAAGGTTATTAGATAGATCTGGGTCAAATTTTGCATAATCCAGAGCAAAATTATGTGTATGTGTTCATGTACATGTACATGTTGTATGTGGATGTGTATACTTTGTGTGTGTGTCTGTGTGTGTGTGTGTGTGTCTGTGTGAGTGTGTGTATGTGTCTGTGTGTGTGTGTGTGTCTGTCTCTGTGCGTGTGTTTGTGTCTGTGTATATACTATATGGAGAGGGGCTTCTACATTTTTGCATCTGTACACTGTTACTGTATAACATTAACAGGAGTAGTATAATGTGTGTAGTATTTTTGTCAATTTCTGTTAGTACCAAATAAACACTGTCTGTTTTTCCTTCTTTCCATAATCAACAAATTATTATCACATAAAAATAGCAATATTTTTTGTACAATTTGCAAATGTGCAAATACGGGACTCTTTTATGTATATATATTGTAAGGGTGTCCATTTTTGCTAACAACATCTTTTCCCTCCATATTTGCAGAGCTCGGTTGCTACAGGAGATAGAGGTAGAAGAGAGGGAGAAGGAGCTGTACTACACCAAACTACAGAGTCTCACCAGCAGGATAGACGTACTACCCATCACAGAACCGGTCAGTACTGCTTTCTTTGTTTACTTGTTTGTTTATTTGTTTGTCATGTTTACCTTCGCAGAAGGGAAACAAAAGGTCAATGACCTGGATAAGATATGGCTATCATTGGTTAAGGAACAGAGACCATGTCAACATGGTGTTCAATTACATAATATAGCAAGTGGCAGGACAGAGCTGGAGGCTGCTCAACAACTTATGAATGTGTTTGAGTAACAATAAACAGATGAGACCATAGCTAGACCATATGAAAGTAAACATTAAATATTTGCCTGCAAATACACATATTTTTAGTTTGTTTCTTGTGAATTAAGTTGCAATTCTTAGTGCAGTCCAGGATTCTTGAAAAAACAAAAAGGTAAAGGTCTCAAAGTCTTTTTGAGGCTATAGAGGTAGTGGATTGTTATCCACTGTGTCAAGGGCACAGTATTGGTAGGCAGAGCCCAACTAAAATCAGGTACAGTAACTGTTTTTACACCTGCCTGGTTGGAGTGAGGAAAGTCATACATAAAGTGCCTTTCCCTGTTCCCAAGAGAATAACATCTAGCCAGGAACATCAGCAATTGACCTGTGACCTCTCTATCCTATGCCAATAACATAACCGCCAGTCGTAGTACTTATAGTTTCCCCGCTGGTAATACAGTACTACATGTCATTGAAAGATTACACATCAGGAACTTTCTATTTGTCTTGATTAGCAATATGACTTTGGTTATACATCATCAGGAACTGTCCCTTTTTTGTAGTTAACAATACGACTTTGGTTGTTGTAAGATGGTGCATCAGGAACTGTCCCTTTGTTGTAGTTAACAATGTGACTTTAGCTGTTGAGAGATGGTGCATCGGGAACTGTCCCTTTGTTGAAGTTAACAATGCGACTTCGGTTGTTTTGAGAGGTGGTACATCAGGAACTCTCCCTTGTTGTAGTTAACAATGTGACTTTGGTTGTTGAAAGATGGCACTTCAGGAACTGTCCCATGATTAAATATGGCACCCATGTCAGTAAACTCATTCAGCCATATTCCCATCTGTTACCCTTCTAAAGCCCAACGCGGAGGTCCAAGTTGATTGGAGTATCGATCAGCAATACATCTTTTCCAATATCGAAAACTGTCCTCACGATTTTCTTTCAATCATTTCATTCTGAGAAGTCAAATTCTTTTTATCGTTGATGCCCTAGCTGCATGTGGATTTCACTGATTGAATTAAATATCAATTTTGTTGAAACGTTGCACGGACTTCAGTTGCACGGGATGAGCCATTATCCCAATAACGTTTTAGCGTCAGAGACGCAGACGCGTTCGCAATCAACATCACAGGGCAGGGGGCCACGATGAATATTAAGCGTTTTCCCGCGAGTGAGTCACTCTGGCGTATTCTTAGAAAAGCAATAACAGGGGGCGTATCATACACTCACACACGTATATAAGGAACGGCGTGTGGTTTATTCACCGATACCGCACACATGTCGACGGACAAAATCATGCGGATTAAGGTACGTGGTGGTAACAGCTACAAGTTTTCGTTTGAAACGATAGCTGTGTATATTTTCCCACGGTAGCTCTTGTAGGTTAAATGGGTATTGATGTTTGTATGTAATATTTGTTGACAGCAGAACACAGGCTGAAGTCAATTTGTGTTGCAAATTATTCTATTTTCGTGATGCCAAGCAGAGATAGCCTGGCTCCGCTTCTAGAGATCCCCATCATTTGGGGAGGGTCAAATCATGTTTCCACTGGCTTGCAGGACCTGAAATTAGATTTGTTCATGTAATAGAGTTGCCGACTACAATTTTGCAATCAAAATAAGAAAATATTGAATATAAACGGCACAGGCACGGTGCAGAAAAAATAGAAGCTTGACATTGGCATTTGATGGTACATATAGAGAAATAAGCAGTGGACCATATTTTGTATTCAGTTTGCTGACTGCAATTTGTAATGAAATTATACGACAAAATATTGGAAAAATCAAAAATAATGCAGGGTGGAATTGAGATATTAGCTATAGCTAATATTAGCTAACATTTCCACATTTTGTATTCAGTTTGCAGACTGATTTCTTTGATTTATAAAAAATGACATAGGATTGGAAAATCCGACACAAAAGGTCAAATACAAGCAGTGATGTTGGTATTCTATAGTATAGCAATGTTAAGAGTCTGTAGCAGCTAAAATTGCAGCTACATGTAACTACTTTTGCCCCCGTGTTTGTGTACAGTTTTCCTGACATTCAGCTTTTCTGTTGTGTACTCCGATTTTTTCCCCGCAGACTTTAATTTCCCAAACATAGTTTCGAGCCCTGGTCAAAGTCATGGTGGCCTGAGAGTAATACTCTAAGCAATAAATAGATAATAAAAAGGCCACAGATAGAACATTGTATTTAGTATGAATTGCAGATGCATTGTGGAGCTGACTGTACAGTTTTATGGCATTGATTTTTGTCCGCCCCACCCAGTACCCTGATAAGCGCTTAACCAAGCCTGGGGTTATTTCCTCCCTGTCTAGGGGTCTGTCCGCAATGTCAAAATCATTTCTAGACATCATCAATTTCTGTATATATCTGGTACCTCTGTGAAAAGGAAGGTACTGTAATCAGTTGTGTTGTGTTCGTTTGTTTGTAGTCATCTGTGTCTGCAGTTCCCTGATTGAACTTTGAATGCTAAGCATGTTGCTAACATTAACAGGAAGTTGGGTCAAAGGTGACAGGAAGTAGAATTTTCCCAGGATCCTCACACAGTGTTTTATCCATAGTCTACTTTAGACATGTTGTGACCATAGCTTGTCCAGAATGCGAGAAATCAGAACAAAACAACTCTCCAGAAGGTCCCCATCAAGACCTACACACATACCAAATATCAAATTATAATTTATATACAAGATACTTCGGCACTCTCGAACTATCGTGTTAACAGACACACACACACAGACATTACTGAAAACATAACCTTCTGGCAAAGGTAAATGTATATTTTTCTCCCTCCCCCCTCCCCTTAGGGGATAGGATAAGGAATTCCACAGTACAGTATGTACATGTACTTTACATGTGCACACTAAAGTCTCCTTGTCGAAGGTTGTGGTTTAATTTCTCACACGAGACGGTTCCGTTAATTTGTGGTCAGCAAGGCACACCATCAATCTGTACCATCACGTATTTGGCGTCTGACATGGGAAGGTTCCATCTCTGTTAGGGTAGGGTAGGACACACCCTTTAATGGCTGACTTGCCCTACACTGTATGATGTATGTATGTTATGTATGTATAAATGTATGTATGTATGTATAAATGTACAGCTCCAAGCAGATGTTGGTTGAGGTTAATATGTTTTCCTAGCAAACCTTCTCCTGTGATTGTGATAGGCCCTTTCTGACCAAAAAGATGGCGGTTAAAAAGCGTATTGAATTTAAATTCCAGCAACATCTGATTGGAGATAACATCTTTTTCTGTAAAATGAAGAATTTTGTAGGTGAGTGTTTTAAACCATAGTTGACGTATTTGCGAGGCGATCAATAAGTTATCAGCCTAACCCAGAAATTGGGTGCTCCATTTTCGGGGCACAAATATTAGTGTAATGAAACCTTTTGTTTCACACCAAATTTCATGTCATTGCAGTCATTACTTTGTGGACCTTCGTTTGGAAATCAGTAGGCAAGTGGTGAGAAAAACAAGAATGAACTGTGTCATGTCATAATATCTATGAAACACTGTTTGTCAAATAGAGAAATACAAATAGTCCCTACCTACTGACCCTAATTTTTTCAGGGCCACAATCAGAAGCACAATCAGCATTTTTTCCTTGGCCTTACCAACATCACCTGCTGTATTCTAATATAGATTTGACCATTAATGACAGATTTCCACGCTCATTTTCCTAAGGACGGTAAGCCTCATCGAGGTTGAGTGCTGTTTGATCCTGTGACTTTTTGAATAGTTCCCCAGGGTGTTATATGGCCTGTGGGTTAATGCTGAGATGTGCATTATATGTACAGTACTCATGTAGGGTGTGGTACATGTACAAATGTATGCAGAGGACTCAGAGAGCTTTAATGCTGAAAACAGATTTATTCCAGCAAGCCTATACGACAATGCTAAGTAATTTGTACCACATTGCAGCAAATCTTGCACCACGGTAGGATGCTTTACAGTATAGAGTAATGCCTAGATAAGTGGTGAACCTTAATGAATACCATATAATGCAATAGACTGTAACTGGACAGTTGTTCAGTACCAAGGACTGAACTACTGTAAATGCATTTCAGTTTGTGGGGATTTAACTTCACATTGGAGAGAAAATGAAGTGTTTGCAGTGGTTCTGAGTTTGCAGAAGTGATATAATAGTCACAATACAGTGAGGGAAACTCCAGACAGCCAGTTGGAAGCCAGCTTCTAGTGACTTTACAAGGATGCTACAGGCAGACACAATAGTAAATGGATACAACAAGCAACAGAGAGCTTAACACTAGTGGACAGTGAAAGTGTTTTCAGTACCAGGGACAGGGAAAGTGTTTTCAGTACCAGGGACAGGGAAAGTGTTTTCAGAACTAAAGACAGGGAAAGTGATTTCAGTGCTAGGGACAGGGAAAGTGTTTTCAGTACCAGGGACAGGGAAAGTGTTTTCAGCACCAGGGACAGGGAAAGTGTTTTAGCACCAGGGACAGGGAAAGTGTTTTAGCACCAGGGACAGGGAAAGTGTTTTCAGAACTAAAGACAGGGAAAGTGATTTCAGTACTAGGGACAGGGAAAGTGTTTTCAGTACCAGGGACAGGGAAAGTGCTTTCATCACCAGGGACAGGGAAAGTGTTTTCAGCACCAGGGACAGGGAAAGTGTTTTAGCACCAGGGACAGGGAAAGTGTTTTCAGCACCAGGGACAGGGAAAGTGTTTTCAGTACCAATGACAGGGAAAGTGTTTTAGCACCAGGGACAGGGAAAGTGTTTTCAGCACCAGGGACAGGGAAAGTGTTTTCAGCACCAGGGACAGGGAAAGTGTTTTAGCACCAGGGACAGGGAAAGTGTTTAGCACCAGGGACAGGGAAAGTGTTTTCAGCACCAGGGACAGTAGTCAATCCCGCGTCACTATAGCTTTCTGTTCAGGTTGAGATATGGCTGGTAATATGGGCCCTAGGCCGAGGCCTGAACAGGAGCAAAGTGGTACGCGCGGATGTCATCTGCCGACTTAAGGATCCGCATTCTCGGTTTTGTTTTGTGTTTTCCTTTTCACCTAAGCTTAAAGCGTGGCTAACTACCGTTAACCAATTGCATCTTTCCCGCTCCCATTCAAATGCTAAGCGCTGTCGGCGATTCATGATTCACTCCTAGAGTGCAGCTGATCACCTCACTACCACATATTATATATACAACACACATCTTGCTATTCAGGTTTCTACACAGAGAGCTTCATACCAAGTACCCGCTATGCGAAGGTCGGACTATCGGCCAATAAACACAACGTATACCACGTCCAGTTGTATTGGCTATAGCATGCTATTCACAGACACTGCAACGGAGCAATCTATTGAGACTGTTTCTATACCTATCCACAGTATCCATATCCATTAGCCATTGTTGGCTGTCCAGAAATTATCAGCCCTACTAAGTCTACTGTTGACTGGATTTACCTAACGCCGGGCTTTCCTCTTCTTTTTTTTTTTTCTTTTTTTTTTTTCCAACTTCCTCCAATTGTAGCCCTAACCCCTTATATCGCACTATGGCTCACCTTTCCTATCCCTGCCCCGTGCCCCAGAATGACATGTGGGGGGTGTTATCTCTCAACCCATCCCACAATGCTATAGTGGACTCGGGATAGTAGTCAATCCCGCGTCACTATAGCTTTCTGTTCAGGTTGAGATATGGCTGGTAATACGGGCCTCCACCCTACAACCCTATCTATCGCTTCCAAACCTCATTCTTTATTCCCCTTTCCTCCAATACTTACAATATTTACTCCTCTCCCTTCTATCTGTCTTCCTACCCCGTTCACTTTTACTCTCCCTCACCTCTCGCTGATCCAGCCCAGGTACCCAACACGTCAGACGTGTACATGGGCGTATACCTACACGTTATCCCTTGGGTTGTTTCTTCTGTCTCTTCTGTCTACATGTGCCGAGTGGTGTCCCAAGTTCTACCGGACGGGTATTCTTACCTAGTGTGTAATGTGTCTTGATACCGTTCTGATGAGCATCTCTGATGACCTGTGTTGTTTCCTCAGCATCTCAGGCAGCGATGACGTCGGTCCATCATGTGTGTCAAATCCTGCCCGGCCAAAAGCAGCATCAGACGTGGACCCGGTCGGGCTGGCTCCTCCCAGGTCCCTGTGGATCAGGCTGGCCCCCTAGTGGCGGGTCACATTCCGTTTCCTGGCGGTACTCATATGACACCCTGGAAATTCTGTTAGGCACGTGCCGTGCTGTAAGCCACTTCAGAAAGTACTAGGGATTTCATTTCCCCTTTGGAAATGGTTATACTCTTATGGGAAAATGCAGGGGTCCCCCTGTCCACAACTGCGGACTCAAAGAAGATTCAGTCGCTTGTGTGACTGGTGATTGCAGATAAATACTACCGGAAGTATACGCTCACAGTGGTGAACCCATGATACCTAGATGTACCCTGTCCGCTGTTCTGTCCGCTGGCAAAAAAAACATGTAACAGGTTGTTGAGCAAGGATTGTTATGTCATGGAATGTTATGGACTGGCATGTCCATACTTCCTTCTGTCTCTTTCAACATCTCTGAACTGTACCACATTGGCTCAACGTTCGCCTTTGGCTGCTTTACTAGTAGTTACCTTGCAGTGTTTTCGTAAGGCGTGTATCCATGCCGATTTTGTCACTTTAATAATAATAATGACCATGTCAGCGTCGCAGGGCTTAATTTGGCCAACTCAGCCACTATGTTGTCCCCAAGTTCCCGGTCAAAATACCGCTACACCTGACCTGCTTATTAGTGTCCACCCCGGCAAACTCATTACCCAGCGTGTGAGGCCGTAAATCACCCTACCAGGTACCTCCGTGTGTGTCTTGTCACGACAGTGGACAACACAGGCAGAGCGGGGCTGTTGTGGCGAATTTGACTGTGGTCGAGAGACAATGTCCGTCTCCGCAGTTGTCTTCCTTGCATGACAGCTCGGTGACAGCAATCAATAGGTTTTTTTTTTTTTTTAAAGCTATGCCATACCCAAAGTAGATCAACACAATTTTTACCAGTTGTCAATATGATGTAAGTAGAAGCCTTCATCACTGGGCCTGAGGCTGCCCTCTAGTCTTTCGCCATGCATGCCCCCGCAATCTCTGCTCTTATCTCTTATGGAAGTGTTCTGAGCACTGACTTTTCTACGTGTCTCGTGGCCATGCTGGGAATTCCATATCTTGATAGCTACTTGTCTGCAATTCGTTGCTGCCACCTGGGTCATTTGAGACCACTAATGATCCCCTTTCTCAGGTGACACAATACCATTTGTAACGAGAAATTCTGCTTCTTTCCCGTCGCACCAGCTTATACCTTCGCTGAGGTTCAAATGCCATACGACCGTTCGATCCAGGTTTGTCTTGCTTGTTCCACCACACTCCGTGTGGAATGGAATTCATGAAAATAATGGGGAAACTTTGGGGGTAATCTATTACTTTGCGGGATTGGCAATTCCTGCATGGCCGTTTGACACACACACATCACGAACGTGCACACCAGAGTCAGTGCGCGTGCACTCAGTCCCTGGAACTGTCAGTTCGGTGCTCCTGGCGTTGTACCCGTCACATTGTCAACGATCCTTCGGGTATGCTTCGCGATCGCTGGAAGGTCGGCCGAAGTTTAGGTTGACAAAGGCTCGCGCGCATTCATCGCCCGAAGACCGTCCCTGTCATATTTGAGCAAGGTTCAGCCCACATACTCTTGGAGTTACAATGTCGAAAATTACTCGCTGGGTCAAAACACTCTATTATATTTGAAAACCAATGGTGAGCCTCGCGGGCGAAACTCAAGCGTCGTACGTCATCTACATTTTGTAATTTGTAACCAATTGTCAATAAGTCAGTCACTACTCGCTCGACAACTCAAAGCCCTGCGGTCTCAAAAGATCACAAATACTCGCTGATGTTAAGAACCAGTTTCTGTGAGCAGCGAGTATCGGTCTACTCTTAAAATCGCAGACAGTTTTAAAATCCCGCACAGGGGTATCATGCAGCTGTTCGTAGCTGCCATCCAGTTGTTAACTTATTGGTAAGGTGCTCTCATCCTGTAATGCCTGTTAATGGTGATATGCACCCAGAAATGTGTAAACTTTAATTCTCTGTCTTGTGCGCTTGGTCGGTATATTGGTATGGGGATGAAAACCCTTGCTCATTGCTGTCACACATAACGTACATGTCGCACTGTCACACACCAAGATACTTGTGTAAACCCCGCATGTTGGTATAATGTAAGCTCCCCATGTTCTCCCCCGTCGAATACTAGTAGTCAATCAATCATGAAGTGTTCTACTGTATGTCTGTTTGAAACTTGTCATTGCCATCCAAATGCTGTCTGTTTGCTGGGGGGTTACGTGACATTATCATCATTACCTGCCCCTGGTGGGAGAACATACAAACAACGATGTCAACTCTAGTAAGTGACTGTACATAACATTGGATGTGTCCCAGACGATCCGGGGACTGTTCTGCTGTGTCTGGAGTTTGTATTATCATCGGGTACAGCCCTTCCCCGTAATGCACCAGGTTCGTTGGCACGCAGTGCATGATCCACAACAGCCGGCTATATGATAGTGGACGACCTGTTACGTAACCTCGGTCTCTGCATGTACGTTAAGAGACTATCGCATTTTTTTCAAAAACATCAAACGTAGGCACTCACTCCGCTCAGCCGCTGGTACATCCACCAGTATGTATCACTTACTTTATATGTCATACAAAGTGTGATTGAGTACTTTTGTCCTGTTTACGAACGGCGTTTGCTGTAGATCAACTTTTTGATCACCCATCTAGTCAGACCCTCGCTCTCAGAAAGAAGAAACTACCCAAAATGTTTCCGGTCCATCACCTCTGCCCGTCAAAAGCACTTGTCATGTATTATTCACGGTCCACGCCCGGAAATCTCTGCCCGCCTATATTTCACTCCAAGTTCATGGTAACACTTGCACGGCCAAACATTCTGGATAAGTCACAGATTGTCACTTTCAGTGTGCTGTGTTCAGTCTCTGCTCACCCTTTACACAACCGTTCAGCTGTTCTTTGTTTTTTTCCCACCTGCGGGGACTCTGCCCGGCCCAGGTACCACATACATTGAACTCACATATCTCTCCACCTGCGGGAACTCTGCCCGGCCTAGGTGTCACATTCATTGACGTCACACATATTTCTTTATTACGATATTCGTAGTCTCCTTAATGTCTGGCTGTTCTGTTTCTTATTATGTGTCCCTTTGTTCTGTCCTGGACCTCTTAGTCATAACCAGATGTGTTTGACAGGCTAATCAATCATGTTGCACAATTCCCAGTTTGTTGACTTAGCGTGTCTTAAGAATTCAGATGGTCTGTGTATTTGTCAACACATGGGATAAATATGCTCTACATCCGCAAATCAAAAACGTGTAATGTTACATAACCATGCATTCATGGACGCCCACCTCACTCTGACCGAACTCAGAAGTCGGAACGGATCAGCGAGAGGGAGGGAGAGGTTAGGGGTAGGAAGACATGAACTGACTTTAACAATAGTGTGTTGTTAGTTCTTGTTACCACGTTCGCACAGTACCTGGTTATGATCAAAAGGACCTGGTCAACTTAAACACAGTTCCGTTCATGTTGGCGGGGAAGCCACAACTGAGACCCAATCAAGAAAGCCAGATTTTTCCCGTTGGTGTCGGCAGGCAAGCCACAACGTCTGCCCGATACAGAATTTGAAGACGGACTTTGTGTCGGTGAGGATCAGGGAAACTACAAGTTCAACTTCTACCCGATAAACGAGCTTGAGAGACAAACTCTTCCATTCGCGTCTGCGGGGGAGCTACAAACTTCCACCTGATAAAGTTGAGACAAACAGTCATTCCATTTGTAGCCAACACGCACCTTCAATATGACAGGTCATCAGCTTGCGGCGGGGGGACAAAACTTCCCTCCCGTCTCAAGCTTACGTAAAAACTCATGCAGTACACATACAGATGCGCGGCCTGTAGCCAACACGCACCTTCAATATGACAGGTCATCAGCTTGCGGGGGGACAAAACTTCCCTCCCGTCTCAAGCTTACGTAAAAACTCATGCAGTACACATACAGATGCGCGGCCTGTAGCCAACACGCACCTGCAATATGACAGGTCATCAGCTTGCGGGGGGACAAAACTTCCCTCCCGTCTCAAGCTTACGTAAAAACTCATGCAGTACACATACAGATGCGCGGCCTTTAGCCAACACGCATCTTCAAATGTGACAGGTCATCAGCTTGCGGGGGGACAAAACTTCCCTCCCGTCTCAAGCTTACGTAAAAACTCATGCAGTACACATACAGATGCGCGGCCTGTAGCCAACACGCATCTTCAAATGTGACAGGTCATCAGCTTGCGGGGGGACAAAACTTCCCTCCCGTCTCAAGCTTACGTAAAAACTCATGCAGTACACATACAGATGCGCGGCCTGTAGCCAACACACACCTTCAATATGACAGGTCATCAGCTTGCGGGGGGACAAAACTTCCCTCCCGTCTCAAGCTTACGTAAAAACTCATGCAGTACACATACAGATGCGCGGCCTGTAGCCAACACGCACCTTCAATATGACAGGTCATCAGCTTGCGGGGGGACAAAACTTCCCTCCCGTCTCAAGCTTACGTAAAAACTCATGCAGTACACATACAGATGCGCGGCCTGTAGCCAACACGCACCTTCAATATGACAGGTCATCAGCTTGCGGGGGGGCAAAACTTCCCTCCCGTCTCAAGCTCCGGTGTATCCATGCATCATCGAAAAAGTGCCACCTCTGGGTATGCCACGTATTCAAACTTACCTGCGGGTACACAGTTTAGTTTCACTCGTCTCCGCCTCAAAGTATAAACATGACCGTCAGTCGAGGAATTGACCGACTCAGAATAAAGACACCTACAGGTAAAACAGTTTCCGGCGATCAATCAGTCTTCTTTATTTTTAACTTTCCCATACATCATTTCCCATCTGAGCGCAAATCATGGAAATATAAACCGACCCCACACTAGCACAAATGAGTCCCCCCTAGCATAGCAACAGTGATGGGAACCCAGTGGAGCAACAATGCACTCTTTAACGTGAACCAGATGTTTCCACATTCTGGCCCATGCCTCATGGCTAAAAATTATAGTAGAATATTTGCACCCGATTACCACACAAAACAACAAACACAAATCTGAGAAATCTATGTTAACTATTAATACTGTTTGGGGCACTCAGGCCATGGAACAACAGGCGAAAGCTGGACACAATACTGATGGGACAGTTGCAACAGTTATGATCTCCCATCCCAAAAAAGGCTGACCAAAACATTGATATTGTGGAGACTTACGCCTTGCACATGCAATCCACTACATGTGATCAGGGATCAGCCGGAAATGGTAAGTTATCTTACCTGGCAAAACCCAAATGGAATGTCTCATCAAAGTCCAACTTCTTGGTCCTAAGATACCCGAAGGATGTATGGAGAAAAGGTGGCCACCGGTGTCCTCCTGTTGACCCCAAAACAGTGGTGAACAAAAACACTGCAAAATTCTCCAAAGGTGCACAACGTCGTTCCTCTCATAGCAACATGCATCCTTGTTTCTCTACCCTTCTACTTACACCATTAAACTAAAGTTTTCCGCGCGTAAAACTTTCCAAAAGGAAAGAGCAGTCATGGTGTTACTGTTCTGGTCCAAGGCGTGCCCCAGAATGACATGTGGGGGGTGTTATCTCTCAACCCATCCCACAATGCTATAGTGGACTCGGGATAGGGAAAGTGTTTTCAGCACCAGGGACAGGGAAAGTGTTTTCAGTACCAATGACAGGGAAAGTGTTTTCAGCACCAGGGACAGGGAAAGTGTTTTCAGAACTAAAGACACGGAAAGTGTTTTCTGTACTAGGGACAGGGAAAGTGTTTGTAGAGTTCTTCTTTAACAAGCATACAAAAGTAAAAAGCTACATGTATTCATGGCAAATGGAACAGGCACTGCTGAATTGATGTACATAGGACAGCCCTAATGCCTATAAAATGACTCTCCTGGGTCCTGTTGAACCCTACAGGAGTGGAAACAGACAGATACGGGCACGTAATCTCACGTAACCACGCCAAACGGAGGCTACGCTTTATGACACGGCATCCTCGATAAAAGATATCTATCTGCACAAGGGGAAATTGCAGAATTGTCAGTGCTAGTCTTAAAATCAATTGAGCAGGGCTGTTATCAGGGTGGTCTCCAAGACCCGTCCCTCCGTCCTGGGAAGGAATTGTTGGTTTAGATGAACAATGATTTTCACCACGCCCAGAAAATATGAACTTCATGCCTTGAAGCTGATAACATTGTATTTTTGTAAGCTTGAGATGGCCGATTTACAACAGCGAAAATTAACGAGGGCTTCCGAACAACGAGTGGGGCAGAAAAAATCCAAGCTTGATATAGGCCAGGCTGTAATATTCATTTATTTATTTATGCTGTAATAGTGTTCAAAATTTACATTTTGTTTTTTTTGTGTGTTTCGATTTTAAAAGCCTTGCATCTTACACTGCAGGGAAAAATTTGCCAATTAAGATAATTTTGTTTACAGTAAATATCAATAAAAACACTTCTAAAAAGATTAAGATTTGATCCTACTGAATTCTGAGGAATGCGCTTCCCTCCCCAGAGTGCTGTTATATTTTATAACTCTGATCCCTTTTCGATCATTATAGCAGCATGATATGGCTTTATGTTATTTACTAAGCACCAACAGCAGGTGTTCACACCATGATATGTCTGATCGTTTGCAGGTTTTATATGCAGAAAGGCAGAATTTGGCATTATGATACATGGTAATCCACAGGAGCTGATGCAGCTGAAATGCATCCTAATAAACTATTGATAAACAACTGTAACGCGGGAGCATTCTTGAACATTTTTATTCTGGCAAGAAAGGTTATGATTTTGATTCCTGGCCAGACATAAGTGATCATAGAAAATTGACTATCCTCACCACACCCAGGTCTAAAAATGGGTACTAAACTATTGATAAACAACTGTAACATGGGACCATTATTGAGCATTTTTATTATAAAGTAATGCATTTACAAATGTATGTTCTTAGGAAAGGCACCTTACAAAATTAATACAATTGACTTTGCTCACTCCACCCAGGTGTAAAAATGGGTACTAAACTATTGATAAACAAACTGTAACATAGCACCAGTACTGAGCATTTTTATTATAAAGTAATGCATTTGTGTTCTCAGGAAAGTCACTTGCCCGATGGGCACTTTTACTTGCCGGGACAATCTGACTAGTGGACTTGTCCAACCCCACCGGAACAAATAGATGTTTTTGTCCAGATTTCTAAGAGATGATGTTTTTCCCACCACAGTATTCCCTCCAGAACGACATCGCATGGCGGCGGGTCTAAGTTTCACAACTTTCCCCGTGAAGCATGCCCCTGGACCCCCCTAGGATTGTTGTGCCTTCAAAAGGATTTCCATTCAAAATCCCGGGGAGGTATAAAGTTTGTAGACTGGCTGAACTAAAGCACTGTTTCTAAGAGATGTTTTTCCTCACAGTACTCCCTTCAGAACGACATGGCGCGGCGGCAGCTGGAGTACGAAGCTAAGAAGATCCGTGAGGAGATGGAGGAGCGACTGGGTGGTGTGGAGGAGATGCAGGCCCGCGGGGAGGCCAAGGTGCAGCGGGTACGCATGATCGAGGCTGAGATGCTGCGGATACAGCAAACACTCGCACAGGAGGACAGTACTAAGGTGTGTATGACTGTTACTGTTTACCAAGGTGCAGAAGGTACGCATGATCGAGGCTGAGATGCTGCGGATACAGCAAACACTCGCACAGGAGGACAGTACTAAGGTGTGTATATAACTGTTACTGTTTACCAAGGTGCAGCGGGTACGCATGATCGAGGCTGAGATGCTGCGGATACAGCAAACACTCGCACAGGAGGACAGTACTAAGGTGTGTATGACTGTTACTGTTTACCAAGGTGCAGAAGGTACGCATGATCGAGGCTGAGATGCTGCGGATACAGCAAACACTCGCACAGGAGGACAGTACTAAGGTGTGTATATAACTGTTACTGTTTACCAAGGTGCAGCGGGTACGCATGATCGAGGCTGAGATGCTGCGGATACAGCAAACACTCGCACAGGAGGACAGTACTAAGGTGTGTATATAACTGTTACTGTTTACCAAGGTGCAGCGGGTACGCATGATCGAGGCTGAGATGCTGCGGATACAGCAAACACTCGCACAGGAGGACAGTACTAAGGTGTGTATATAACTGTTACTGTTTACCAAGGTGCAGCGGGTACGCATGATCGAGGCTGAGATGCTGCGGATACAGCAAACACTCGCACAGGAGGACAATGCAAAGGTATATATAATTATATAGCTAAGAATACAACATACTTTATCACCCGAGATGCTAGCCCAACTGCGGGTCGGTTCGCCCGAAGGCTGTAGGGCAATCCTACCTGCGGGGGGCTGGGACCGACACATTGCTTCAACTTGCGCTTACAACTTTATTCTTTAAGAACATCTATTCAAGAAAAATTTGAACAAAAGAACTCTGCTTGCAGTGGAGTGTGTTCTATTTAACGGATGGAAGCCTGTGTGATAAAACTAAAAAGCCCGAGTGTGTACTACTGAAAATTATCACCCTGTCCGGAATACCTGTATCAAACGTTATCGCGGCCCAGGTATGACATCAAACTGTTTACCAAGTTTTGTTGAACTATTTTCATTTTCTATTGCTTCTATACCTGTGTTGCCAGATTATCCAATGCTAGCACAAAATATATGGACTACGTAGCTGTATTGTGCTTTACGGAATTATGTTTAACATTTTCCTTGCTGCCTAACTATGTAACCATTTGGTGAATTGGTAGCCAAGTTATTGAATTTGTGTGCTGTTTTCAAGGTTAGACAAAATCATACATGTATCATACCTTGCAGTATTCCTTTGAATCGCTAGTTGGTGCATGCGTCCACAGCAAAAATTTGCAAAGAAAACAAGCATCACTTAAGCTATCACTTAAGCTATCTGCATACTTAAAATCATGACTATCTGTCAACCCTTTATTGAGTTTAATTTTTCAAAGTCTGAAACTAAACCGACTCCTGTCTATGATTCATCCTTGCTTGTTGCTACATGCAGGCACAAGTGGAGAGAAGAGATACTGGGTTATGTGAGGTGAACGGGCACAGAGAGGCAGATGGGAAGGATGTGAAGACTGCTGATGCGGCCACCAACACTTCCCTGTCACAGGTTAGTACTCAGGCACTATCGTCTGGAATTTCATGTGCCCAGTGATGAAAATCGTGAAATATTTGTGGCCAAATGGAAATTTCTTTTGTGATGCCAAGAAGTCTGGCACAGTGTACAATTCTAAATTGAATTATTTGTAATCTCCCCCCTTGACACAGGTGGTAGTGCCGAAGGCCCACACCAGAGACAGTGGTTTCTGTAGTGATCCAGAGAACATCTGGGTCGTACCATCCAAAACCAAGGGGGACGGCACACAGATGGTCACCAGGGCGACCCAAACGGCTGAGGTCTACATCCACGACGGGCCGCCGCCTTCCCAGCATTCCCTAGAAAGGCTATCCCAGAGTGTCTTGCAGCAGTCTTCCCAGTATGCAATGCAGCTTCCGCTCCAGCAGGTGTTGCAGTCCCCACACAGTCCACTGATGGGGAATCCAAATTCTCCACACTCACTGCCAGCCAATCGGGTGGAGATGTACTCAGCTCTGTACAGAGGAGGATGGCCATTGGACAAGTTGACAAAGGTATAAAAAAGTACTAGATTGGAAATGAAAAAATGTATCTTCTTTCTAACAACTTATGCAGTTAACAGATTTTTTTTAGATTTGCATGCAACCAAGTGGCAGCATGTGAGGCAGAATATGGTGTAACTGGAGACTTGCAGGATTGAAAGGCTGATATGGCCTGGGTCCAAAGTTGTTGCCACAGGCTTGGTAGCCTGTGGGAAAACAGGAAAATATATCGTCAGAATTAGTGAAAAATTCACAAAAATGAATAAAACTCTGCATATTTCATGGAGGAGATATTTGATTTCTTGTTCACAAAATATGATATTTGTTTTACCTACAGCCGGGTACCCCCAGTGAAACAGCCAGTGTTATGAGCTTCAACAGTAATTCTTCCTTTGGACCCAGAAGACTGGCTCCTCAACAACTCGGCACCAAGGTACTCAAAATTTACATGTACATCCAGATGCACTGTCGATGTACATGTTTGATATGACAGACATGCTATCTTACATGCAGTACTGCAGTATTTAAGCTAATGGTATATGAGTCATGTAAAGCAGTCACTTGAATAAAAGAGATTGAATTTGTTCAAATGGAAGAAGTGTATGCTGCATCCAATATTGGATGAACATTACTCTTTACAGTACGCAACGGAAGCATCCATTTCAAATGCTTTTTGTCATGTAGCTTTCACTGTAGATTTATTTTAAGTCACACCGAAAACTAAAAACTGAGAAATACCTCAATTTTTTTTTAATATACAGTATTTCTCCCAGAAGAAAGGGTCATCATCTTTTTGCTGGAAATGAAATGAAATGTTTTTGTGTGAAATGTATTCAAATGGGATAAAATGTGCGGTCTAACTGGGTAAGCCCACTGGACAGAGCCGCATGAAAGTGTGAAGACTAGCAGACTGCTGCCTCCTGTGTTAGGGATCCCAGCTGCAATGCTTGAAAGTAGATGGAATGGCAGTAAATCGTTTCCTCCTGCTGTTCCTATGTCCAGGTTGAGATGGTGTACAGCCTGCTGTCCATGCTGGGCACACACGACAAGGACGACATGAGCCGGACACTGCTGGCCATGTCCAGCTCTCAGGACAGCTGTATAGCCATGCGACAGTCAGGTAATCATCATCATCATCATCACGTGTTCTACCTCCACAACAGGGATGTCTCCAGCTTTAAACTTGTTCGTCCCACTGTTTGTTTCGAAGCCCGAGTTGTTTACTTTCTTTTTTGAATCTGTCATTTAGAGCTTACAAAAATATGCCATATTTTGTACAGACGAGGGGAAAGTTTTGTCAATCCTGAGAATGTCCTGGCAGGAAGGGACAGGTTATGGAGACATCCCTGCTCCTTAATAACAACTAACACTTACATTTTGTGTAAAGTAGAGCCCCTGTCACATATTCAGGACCTGCCCACTACTTTGCTACTAACCAAGGACGATGCAGGGTTGGGAATAGCCTGGAATTTATCCTATTCTAGCTGCATTTCACTCCTCCTTTCATATCTAAGCAGATTATGACATCTTTGCTTTTTCAAAATACATCCTTGGCTGGTGCCTTAGCAGTTACTAGTTAGGCAGTAAAAGACATCAGAGGGGCCCTGCGCGGAATAATTTCAATGAGTTAGGCAGTTATATGAGTTAGGCAAATTAGAAACTTTGTGAATCCAATAAAATCTGTTTCAAAATGTTGCAATTCCTACACAGAAACATCTCTCGATAGCAAAGGTTTGCTTCTTTGTTGCATGTTGTAGTGAATTTTTTTAACACCTTGAAAAGTACTGAGTGCTTTTGGGGACAACTCAGGAAAATGTTTAATCAAAAAGAGAGTTGCAGTAATGCTAGAATGTTAACCCTTTTGCACCATTTTGCCAATTGCGAATTTTTAAAGATCTTTTTTGAAACTCCACAATTTTAGGTGATAAGTCAAAGTAAGATATCCACATTGTAGTAAAGGATTAGTAAGCAAATCATTAGTTGCCAAGGCTGCATATACAAAATTCATACAATTGTATACTGATCCTAACCAGCATGTTTGTCTGTCCTGTGTTTTCCCTTCTGTTTCCCTCTTACTGATCAGCCTGTGTTTTCTCCTCACCCCTGTGCCCCCCTCCCCACACGTACTGTGGGCCCAGGTGAGCTGAAGTGTGTCAATACTCAGGACTATGCTCTCAAAACCATTCTGGCTCTCTCTAACATCCCCGAGTATGCATGGACCTTGAAAATGCTGGGTAGGTTGCTCGCAGTTTAGCCCTGCTTGTTTAGGCCTGCCTATATTCTAGCTCCTGAGCTAGAATAGGGTGGATACCAGGCTATGCTTGTTTTCTTTTGCATCAAAAATCATCGTCATTTATACAGTTACTAGAATTTTTTTTTTTCTGCAGTGCAAATTCGTTCCATAGTCATGCAAAGCAACTGACCTAGACCACTTTGTAATGGCTCTAAACGTGGTTGTACATTTACATACACGCGCTCACAGATGCTCACCCTGTCTGCACTACCCACTCTTCTTTCCTGTAACGTATGCGTCCCTGCATGACTGTTGTTGTGTGAATGTAATTTGCCTGTATCTTTTACTGCATATATGAATGTGTAGCACTAATGTGTAAGCTCTGACTCTGCATCAACTGACTACCAAGGCTCTTTTTACCCTTTGTTTACAATTTACACCGACATTTCGGTGACCGTCTGTCACCTTCTGACTGATTCACATTGAACTGCAGCATAGGTGTCGCTACTTACAGATGCAGTCCCAAACATATTTACATAATTATATACATTGATTGTTTAATGCCCTGTTTATATTAAGTAGATATATTACATTTGGGACTGCATCTGTTAGCAGTGACACCTATAGCTGCAGTGCAACTTGAACTTGTCATTATTGTTTTTTTGACCTCTAAAGAAATTCATAGTGGCAGGCTTCTGCAAACGCTACAAAAATGGCAAAAGTTTTGCAGTCCAGACAACAAATTTGTTTCTGTTGCCATGGAAATATTCTTTTTTTTTTCCCCTCTCAGGTTGTCTGCCGCTCTTGATTCAACTTCTCCACGGAGCCAACGACTCCTCGTTGCTAGGCAACAGTCGCGGCAGTAAGGATGCGCGGGCACGAGCTGCGGCAGCACTGCACAACATCGTCCACTCGCTACCTCCCGAGGACAAGAGGGCCAAACAGGTGGGGGGAAGTTTGTTTATTTATTTGTATTGCATACCCGGTAGCAGGGTTGTAGCCAGCCAGAAATCGTTTTCCGTCCCCTCGATTTTGAACGGCTTTGGTGCAGCATTCCTAGGGGGTCTGGGGGCATGCTCCCAAGGAAAATTTTGAAATCTAGACCCTCCGAAATGCTGTTTCCTGCATTTTGAGGGTTAGATTTTGCTCACAGAGGACGGAATGGGCAAAAAATTTTCTCCGTCCCCAGCTGCAAAATTCCATAAAAGGACGGAAGGACGGGTGCTGGCTACAACCCTGCCTGGTAGATAGCATCATGGCATAAAACACCAGGCTTGCACTGAAGAATGCAAGCGGCATATTCGGACAGATTTATTTCATCCACTCACATCGGGATAGACCCCTATTCTTACTAATGAGTCTGGTGGGTTCTCATGATGTACTCAAGTGTGGCTCTGCTCAAACATACATATGGGGCCTCCATTTTATGTCCTATCAGCCTAGACGAGGTACTCGTTTATATGTAGTACTGAGTAATGTCAGAACATTAGGGCCTGCCAGGGATTTGGACTCAGTCTCCAGGTTCTGAGTCAACAACCCTAACCACAAGGCCACCATACAAGCATGCCATCTAAGTATGATGGAATGGACAGAGTGTATGGAGTTGCAAGGTGGCCTTGTTGTTAGGTTTGTTGACAAAAAAAGTCATAGAATCTGAAGGTTATGGGTTCGAGTCCCTTAGCACTTTATAATAGGCTTATTTTTTTACTTGACTCAGGAGAAATTGAGTACAAAATAGGACATAAAGACATGGGACATAAAGTTTAAGGAGACCCACACCTCAAGCATGTTTTTAAAAAAAAAAAACATTTATGTCCATCCCAGTGTGAGTGGATAAAAAAATCTGTCTAGATATGCAGCTTGTACTCTTCGGTACAAAACTATATTGTTATGCATGAGGCAGTTTTCCAGGTATGCGTATACTACGAAAAAACAAACAGTTGTGCCTTTGTGTATAGTACATGTGGCAATGTGACCCTCAGTTGCACAAAATGCTACATGTGTCTCACGCCTCCGGCCATGGACATATAATCTCCACAAGTGTGTGCCTAAACTCGGCAGTGTGAATGGAGTCAGTGAGGTTTGAAGATGCGATTATGTCTACCCCAGTGTGTTTGAATCCAGGGGCATCATTTGGGGACTAATGTGGGGCTAAGTGTTGTGGGGGTTAGAGGGCAACAGTTACTGCATGCAGCTGGAAAAGATAGTGTTGATATCAGTTCTTGGGTCACAAAGTAAGGCAAGAAATACACTGCATAGAATTACGTATTACTAAGAGAAGATTGTATAGCTTTCTTTTGGCCATTGGGTTGGTGAGTTGTTATCCACTGACGTACTTTTGTTATCAGACGATATGCCAGATAGTGAGTGTAAGCGTGTGTGTGTGTGTGTGTGTGTGTGTGTGTGTGTGTGTTGGATATTGGAAGGAGAAACTCAACTATCGATCCCTCCACTGTCTTTAAGTTATACATGTGCTCCTCAACCAAAGACAAGTACCCATTTTTACACCTGGGTCAAAGGAAAAAAGTCTTAAGTGCCATTCCCAAGGATATTACAATGTCTAGCCAGAATCGAACCCTCAACCTCTCGCTTTGTGTCTACCAGCTTTGCCACTTGGCCATTCAATACCACAGTTACCTCTCTGTTTACAGTTTAGTAGTTATTCCAGTTCACATCTCGGAGACCATGCACAGATTCCATGTTCCCCCACCTCCCTCTGTGAAGAAAATCCCAGCAATTAGATACGTTAGGGAGGTCAACTTAGGGGCTAACCTTGCAAGTCCTTCATGTGATAAATCTTGCACATGCAACACCTGCAACTGGAGAGGTTTACAGGACTAGAAGTACTGTAAATGCTGTAAGTTTGTGGGGATTTGATATCATGGTATTCAGAGTGAAAATTATGATCCAAAGCTGTTTACTTAGTCTTGTAGTCTTACACTACAGGCCATCAAAATCCCCCACCTTGTCTAAAATGCTGGTATGAAAATTGTGGCAAAATATTTTTCGTTGTTGAAAAGGCATTGTCATTTTTGAGAAGCAAGACTGTAAACATCACAACAGCGAGAATAGAACATTTGTCTGAATGACTGCTCCCGTAATGCGGCTATTGTCATTGTAGCCTCTCTCGGGGAGTCATGAGACTTCAAATTTGACAGCATGTTAAGAAATGAAGACAAGTTACACCTAGAGGGGTCGACTGCCTCGAGGAAAAGATTTTGTCAACAAAGCCTATACCATCTCTATTGTATACGCAAACTAAGAAGACTTGATTTTCTAAAAGAGGTAACTGAATGTAAGTATGTGTGCTTACCCAAAAGTATGTAAATTGATGTACATGTATGCATTAAACGATTTAAGTATTAGTAAGTTTTTAGGGTTGTAGAAGTTCCTAGGGTTACCAGTTTAAAAAGATTTTGACAGTAACACTGAATATTATAAACAACAAAGGCATGATTTAGTCAATGTAACATAATGCACATGTAAGATCTATGTGCTAATTTAAAAGCATTAGGTGCAACCATTATGATTGTCAATACATAGAAAATTTGTCTTAACAATATAAAACCTAGAAAACCACTGTCTACATTGCCACGTAGCAGTCTTAAGTAAACTCAGAGTTGGGTTGATAGATCTATTTTGATGTACATAAGATTAGTGTCTTTTTCGGAAAATTGGGGACAAAATCTTCGCAATCAAAGACACTCCAACATGATTTAATGTAATTATATCCTTGACTTTAAGACTGGCTACCTTGCCAACAGCTGCGATGGTTGTTCTGATAACAAAGATTTAAACAGCAATACAGATAATAGCGGATACAGATAATTTGTAACTATAGCACGGGACATAAGAATCGTGTTTACGTGTAAACAATTCCTGCATTTTTTGTTGATCTTCTTAATACGTGCACAAACCTTCCGAAGTGCTGTAATTGAAAGAAGAGATAGTAGACAATTAGGGTGTAATTTTTCGGACCGTGCCCGGAGGCAGGTGATTACGTTGCCCGTTAAGTACAGTAATAATTCGTTAATGAGGGGGTCTGCGTTGGCAGGTGGGTAACTGATTGATTTCTCAACACAAAGAAGAAGAACCAAAGAGATAGCAGAAATTACCTGTCACAGAAAGGAGCCGGAGGTCTGTTTGCTAGTGTTTTTTTGTGTTTGGGAGCAAAATCATTCAAAAGGAATGGTTTCAGTTGTAGGTAAAGACCCTTTTTTTTCCGGCTCAAATATTTGAAAGTTTGTGAAAGTTTTCTCGACTTTTTTTAATAAGACTGCGATACAAGTTTGCAGTGATTTAGACTCGCAGTATGGATAAAATGTAGTGTTGATGGTGGTTTTGAGATTGTTACAGACAGACAGAATGACACCTTTAACACAGTGATACTGTGCAACTTATCATATGTACATGTAGCACTAAGACAAGGGGGTAGTTGGGAAGAAGACTGAACAATTTTTTTTTCATTTACAATACCTGAAGTAAAAACATACTAATAGTAACAACACTGCAAAGGTATATCCAGCATTTTCCCCAAATCAGTACAAATATAATTTATGATTGTGTGCAGACTTCAAGATATGTGTATTTGCCATGTATATTGAGTTCTCACTAAACGGAATTTAAATACTTTACTTACAATGACTAGACTAACTGTAGTACATCTTCAATTTTTTAAACAGCTTTATGGGCGGAGCCCATCCTCCATTTAAGTTAATGTCAACCTTTTCTGTGCACAAATTAGGAGTGAAATGGATTTTTAATTACGACAGATTTACAAGACCATCCCAGATAGACCCTCAATAGTTCATAAATCTGCCATGTACACTCACACAGTAGGGCCTAGGGAAAAAATGCAGTAAAAATACACCCCATCAAGTGACCGGATTTATGCAAAAGTGCTCTGGTCAAATTTCCTGTTGTGATCTAAAATGCACAACACCAGAAGATCGACTTAGGGCTCCTCCAATTATTTGTAATCCTCAGAAAAAGGTGTTGCAAAGCCTTCCCTGGATGTCTTCTGTTTAATCAAATTAAGATGCATGAGTGGGATTAGTCACAGAGTAAACAATGTGATTAGTCACTTGGGGGAGGGGGGATCAGTTGGCCTCTCGCAGTTACCAAGAATACAGCAGAAATTATTGGCCTTTATAAAAAGATATAGAACTCAATAAAAGTTACGCACTACATTGTACAATAAATGTCTTAAAGTATACCCTGCCTCTAGAACAGCAAGAAACTTTCTGACTCGATGAACACACTTACTCTAGCCAAAAGAGAATTGATTAAACGACTACTTCAGAGTGCTGAAATTTAAAGAGAACTGAAATTAAACTCCAGAAAGACTCTGTTACATTTTGTATATCTCTCCAAAAGTTGGCATGATAAGACAACAGTGAATATGTTGACTTTGATTTGTACATCATTGAGTGGTGACAACTTTTTCAGTCAGACTTTCCTATATTTTGACCTGTTTTGTGATGAGAGCAGTTTTGATGTGCAGTAGCCTGCAGCGAGTTGACTAAGCAGTGTTAAATGAGTGTGTAGCTATTTTCTGAAGAATCTGGGATGTATCAAGTCTTGGCATGGGTCTGCCCACAAGTCATCGGACCTGAAAATACCTCCTTTATCCTTCATTCTGTCAGTCGGTGAGGGTGTGATGGGGTTTTCCACATCACCAGAAACACATAATTTTGGAATACAAATGTACTGCACATGTCTTTTGGAAGGAACGTAAAATGGAAGTTCCATGTTTGAAAAAGTACCTCAACACATAAAAGAGATTGATTAGGGCTAGCAACACCTCCGTGTAAAAATATACCCTGCTACTGAAACAGCAAGGAAAGCTAAATTTTGTGCCATTAGGCACAACAGTAACATTACATGGTGAACAAAATGGTATGATGTACTACTAACAACAGAAATGGCTTGTTGAATGGAGTAACCTCTCAGTCCCCCTATGAGTCCTCCAGCAGAGGTGGTCCCATCCTGCCATGCCTGAGGGCCCGGCGTGTTTAAGATTGCTCAGTGACCGTTCACAATCTGGTACAGAGTAATTACAGGGTGGATACACACAGGTGCTTAATTGCTGAAAAAAGGTTGGATTATTTCAGTACCGACTGGGCTGCCAGCCGTGCCAGACAAGGCATCGCTTACACCTTGTTTACATGGAGTTTGTAGGGCCACGGAGTTACTTTCTGTTGGATTTCACACAAAGATTTCTTCATGTGTTGGTGATAGGGACGTCTGACAAGATCAGTGTGCGAGAAAGAAACTGTCAAAGATATTGAAGGGCAGTGACCTCGCTGTTCAAACGTGGGAGGCATTGTTCAGTCGGTTGGCAGGCCAATCAAATTTTTTTTTCTGAAGGACCCCTTTCTCAAGAACCTGTGGCATACCTAGTGTTCCATTCTATCAGCGACATACGTTGATTTCACGGAATACGTGCAATTGGAACCGTGGACTTGATTCTAGTCCTATTGTCAGGATTTCAGAGGCTGTAAGGACCAAGTGCTTCACAGTTGACTTTCAACTGATTTCAGGAACAACATGTTGAGATATGAATTGTTTTGACAGCTCCCAGAAGCTCACACTGTCAGATCTCAAGATGGAAGACAAGAGCAGTACATAGCAAAGTTTTGCCGTTGGCTTAATGTACTTTTTGGCATCGAAGTCGGAGAGTGCTGCTCACGTAAACATGCCAGGACGCGTCACCGGTAGATCCCCGTTGTGTGTGACCCCCGACCTACACGCATGTAGCCCCACGTACGAACTACGCGGCAGGTTGTCGCATATGGGCGCGATGACACGCCACAAGATGAAAACTCCTCTCACCGCTAAGCTGTGTGCTTACCTAAAGGTATCCAAGTGCGAAACAGTATCTAATGACTTTCTCTTTAGTATGGTTCCTTCTTGCTTTGATATAGCATGGCTGAATTATGATTCAACTCAAAAGAATAAGCATACGGTACTTACATTTTTGTACATGTAAGCTTGTAGTAGGGTTTTGTGGTGTGGTGTAAATGTAGAGCCCAGAGGTCCTAGGTTCAAATCTTGTCATGGTTCCGATCTTGTGTCCTTGGGAAAGGTACTTTCCTCACTCGACCCAGGTGTAAAAATCGGTTCCTGTCTTTGGTTGGGGAGGTAAAACTAAAAGGCAATGGAGAGGGATGGGCCTCGTCTTGTAATACCTTACCCTAGACACAGTTTATAATAACCCACTGCCCCTACAGCCACAAAAAGGCAATGGGATTTTGGGGTTCCAATCTAACTAAACAATGTCCTATTTTTTTTAGTCCTCTGACTGGTACTTTTCTTGAAGGGGTTGCAGTCCACACCACAACAAATCATAGAGCTGCTGTGCTCTGTGTGTTATATCTTAGTAATAGAGGCGTTTCTTTGTTAGGCGAGTACAAACTGTCTATTCTCTTCTCTGTACGACTATTAATGGAAAGCTAGTCTAGAAAGGTAGTTCCCCAAATGACAGTGATTTTAACTGGTAACAATAATTGTTTCCTGTCCAGGAGGCAAGAGTACTGAGGCTATTGGAGCAGATCAGAGCATACTGTGATGCTGTCAGAGACTCCGACTCAGAAGAAGCAAAAGGTAATGCATTGCTTTTTCCAATGAAAGATCATCTTTGTTGTTAGAATCTGTAGTACTGTTGTAAACTTTGTGCTTTGTTCCAACACCAAAGGAACACTCATCAAGAATTTTCAGTCAATTTCACCAACCTTCATCAGATGTCTATGATTAATTGCACTGACTGGTCGAAAACTGGAAGCGTAACAGTGGTAGATTCTGTCTTCCCACTACTTTCAATTCAATCCTGACGTCATCTCGCTTCCAGACATCTGATCATGAAGAAAGTCAGCAAGATCGATTGAATATTCAGGTTTCTTTCCTGTTGGAACAAAGCTCAAATTTTACAACTATGTAGACTTTTTGTTGTTGTCTCTTTTTCACACCCATTATCATAATGTTATCAATTGATGGTAAAGTTTTCCTTGAAACATTTGTCAAGAATTTCCTCTCAAAACAATGAAACTCTTTATACAATGGAAACAATATGATTGTATTTTCATATATCCCATAGGAGGCCGTCCGAACCCTGCAGACCACCAAGTTGGGCCAGCCATCTCTGCACTCATGAAGTTGTCCTTTGACGAGGAACATCGACAAGCCATGTGCCAACTAGGTAAGGAGAAGGCTACTGTTTCTTTGCTCTTTGAAGGAAACAGATCAAATGACTTAAAGTTATATTCAAACGTAGTTAGCATTGGTTCACATTCGTGGGTCATTGCACAATTTTGATGCCATAGAGTTCCCAAGCAGGCTTGGTCAGAATGTACCACAGAAAAAGATCTAATGCAACAGTACCACGGTATTTTCAGAAATGAGACAGGTAAATTTGTACATGTAGGACACATGCAGGACTACCCCAAGATTGCCCTCAGTTTGTGATTGCATGACCTGGCCTTTAGTGAAACAGTGAAAGTTGTAGCAGCTTGAGCAGACCACAAACCTACAGACTCCTGTTTGTTTTTGAGTCTCGTAAACCATTTTGCCGGAGGGGTAATCACCTTTGGTGACTCCTCGTGTCTCCGCTGTGGCAAAGTTGACATTTTAGACACCACTAAGCTGATAATGGGGACTTAATGATGCGTTTTATTGCTAAGATATGGCAAAGGTCTTCAGAAAACACCTGGTATATATAGTAGTGAAAGATCCTATTGTACCAGCATACAGCGACACAAAAACAACATTAGAAAAGGCATTTACTGTAAAACAGGAAATTTTATGTTTGCATTTTTGGCCATGACCTCTTAAACAACTTTTGTGTATGCTTTTACTTAGCCAAAATGGCATGTTTTACTTAGCCAAAATTGCAGTAACCACAACCTACAGAACACATCCCATCCAAAAAAACTGCAAATCTCCAGTTAGGTGTTCATGTATTGTTGATACTTAAACTTTAAGTGATGCAAACATATTTCCATACATCAAAATCAACCCTTAAACTGCAGGTCCCAATTTTTTTTCGGATACTGGTACATTTTCATTTGTACAACCTCTGTATGGGGGTTGCCACAATTTTTGGGATAGGGTTTGAATTTTACCATTTCCCTCTGTGTTGATTATCTCCATGCATATGGTTTGCTAACAACTCTTTGTCCTTTGTTTTCAGGTGGTCTGCACGCGGTGGCGGAGCTGTTACAAGTCGACCACGAGATCAATGGAGACACGTTGGACCAGTACAGCATCACCATCCGGCGCTACGCAGGCATGACCCTCACCAACCTCACCTTCGGAGACGGAGTCAACAAGGCAACACTCTGCTCCATGAAGAGCTTCATGCGAGCTCTGGTTTCACAACTCAAGTCCAATAGTGAAGAACTCCGGCAGGTCACTGCGAGCGTCCTACGCAATTTGTCGTGGAGAGCCGATCCGGGGAGCAAGAAGACCCTCCGAGAGATCGGCAGTGTGGTAATGTTGACGCGAGCAGCAATGGAAGTGAAGAAAGAGGCAACGTTGAAGAGCATTTTAAGTGCTTTGTGGAACTTGTCGGCACATTGCACAGAGAACAAAGCAGACATCTGTGCCGTGCAAACTGCACTTGCCTTCCTTGTTAGTACACTGTCATACAAAAGCCAGTCAAACAGTTTGGCCATCATCGAAAATGGCGGAGGAATTCTCAGAAATGTGTCAAGCCATATTGCAACACGCGAGGACTACAGACAGGTCCTTAGAGACCACAACTGTCTTCAGATTTTGTTAGACCAGCTTCGCTCTCACAGCTTGACTATTGTTAGCAATGCATGCGGCACGCTGTGGAACTTGTCCGCTCGCTGTGCAAAGGATCAGGAGACGCTATGGGAGCAAGGAGCAGTGAGCATGCTGAAAAATCTCATCAACTCGAAACACAAGATGATCGCTATGGGGAGCCAGGCTGCGCTAAGAAACCTCATGCAAGCACGCCCTGCGGTGTATCGCAACTTGCAAGATTCCTCGAGCAAAACAAACTCGCCCGGTTTGCACGTTCGCAAAATGAAAGCCCTGGAGGCCGAAATTGACCCAACGTTGACGGAAACATGCGAAAACGTGGACAACTTGAGTCCCAAAGGTAGCCCAAGGAGGGGTAGCAATGAGGCAGTGTCCTCACCCCTCACAAAACGAGGAACTCTGAGGGATTTCTCCCCCACGTACGGAGATGGGCCAGCCCGGTTGTCCTTAAGGCGAAACATGCAGAGATTCGACAGCCACGAAAGTCTGTGCAGTAACGGTAGCAACACTTTTCCCCGCAATTGGCGGTCACAGTCGGAAGAGCGGGACTTCATCCGTAGTCGAGAGAGACACAGCTCCGGCACAAGTCGGTCTAGAGACTCTTCCCCACAGTACAGCTCGCACTCCCTTGAAAGAACGAGAGATGGCACGAAACCCAAATCTCGCACAGCCATACAGATCGCAAAGGTGGTCGAGGAAGTATCGGGCCACTCAATATCAAGCGGTACAGAAGAGTCGCATGATGGCTCGCAGAATGAAACAACCTGTCCTCGGTCAAACTCTGCCACGTTCGACCACCGATCACATATCCCCATCGCCTCTGGTGCAACCAGATCCCAGTCCTTCAGTCAAGAGAGAAAAGAATACTTGAAAATGCAAAGACGCCCGTCCAACGATAGCCTGAATAGTATAAACAGTGACATTTACCCAATGAGTCCAAACCTGAAGTACCCTTACCCTAAAGCCTCCATGGACCACTCGTACTCAGAAGAAAGTGCCCTAAACTCTGAAAAAGGGGGGAAGATGAGCAAGTATCCTGCAGAGCTGAGGAGAAAGATTGAAATTCAGGTGGAGAATTTTAACAAGATGGACAATACAGACATGGATACACCCATCAACTTTAGTCTGAAGTATTCGGATGAGGCGTTAACACCAGGGCGGCGGAGTCCTACCGTAGAGGAAATGTGCAGAAGGGAGGAAGAGGGAGGGCGGGAGGAACAAATAGGAGCTGTGGGTATGGAGAATGGGAATCACGGAAGCTTCGTAGATGCTCACGCCACAGTGAGTATACGCAGTGATATCCCCAACAAGTACCGCCTGACCTACAGCCAATCAGATCTAGGGGGCGATGACGAACCTACCAACTTCTCTCTACGCTACACTGAGCACACTGACGGAGACCACAATGACCACGACAGTGGTGGTGAGTACTGTACAAAGTGTAAACCTCCCCAAAACACAGGGAGAGAAAGACAGACTGAAGCTCCAACTGGTGCAAGTATTGGGTACAGGGAAGGAAGCCCCAAGTTCCCGAACAGTGTAAGAAATATGTACCAAGGGCAGGGAGCAACAGAAGGCGAGAAGTCATCGAGTGTGGCGGGAAAGTTTGCCAGTCCACGGATGCAGAGACATCACCAGTCCCAACTGAATAGTCAGGTTCCCATGTCGACGTGTCCAAACCACTCTTCACAAGGGAGCAGGCCACAGCCACTGTTTGTCAGTAGAAACAACTTCTCCCTACCCAAGGATACCAACGTACAGGCTGGAAGTAATATGTCACCCAGAGGAGCCAGGGACAGCCCTCGTAGCAGCAATGCTATCCACCCTCCCACAGCTGCCTTCCAGCAAGGTGGTGATCAGATGCGAAATTCTTCCCAGGTAAAACCCAACCCACCGGCAGCAGCTAGCCCCCTGCCGTCGCAGTGGAAAGTTCATAATCTCCATGATGACCCGCAAACGTTTGCCGAGGAGGGCACCCCTCTCTGCTTCTCAAGGGTCAGCTCACTCAGCTCTCTGCACAGCGAAGAAGCTGACGACACAAAATGTGAGGAAGAAATGAGCCCTGAGAAGGAAGAACCTCAGGAACACTTCCAAGAAGATGAGGATGAAAGTTCTGCCACGGGGAGGACCGAACTGTCCAACCACTCTGAACCAGAGGTTGAGCCGGAAGATGAGAGTCCGACATATCACGAAGAAGGCCAGGACGAAGAACTCCAGACTCCTGAAGAATATAAGGATGCACAAACCCCTCCTGAACCCAAAAGCACAGAACCTGGCAGTCCAAACCCCATCGGTTGTGAGGAGACTCCTCTAGTGTTCAGTCGATCCAGCTCTCTTAGCTCCCTCAGTAGCTGCGAGATGAAGTCCATCTCTAGTTCTGTTGCCAGTGAGTTCCCGAGCCATCGAGCCAGTGAAGTTGTCAGTCCCAGTGACCTGCCGGACAGCCCCAGCCAATCCATGCCACAAAGCCCTCGGCACAAGAAAAAGCTGCTTACAGAGTTGGGGATTCGACGAAGCACACCACAAGGACGGCATTCGTCCCAACCCAGCTCTAGACATCAGGCGAAGGGAAGTCCTTCCCATTCAGTAGCTCATGCCTCACAGGCTTGTGAAGATGCACCGATATCCTTCGTAACTGAAGGAACCCCACTGAACTTCTCCTGTTCTACAAGTTTAAGCTCTCTAACAATGGATGAGCCACATATCACCAAGGATGTCGATATGAGAAGAACAAGACGCCAACTCGAGCCTGTCAAAGACGAAGAAGAGGTTGAGGATGAGGAAAAAGAGAGGAAGGGACAAAGGGAAAGAAACAAAGATGAAGAGAATGCACATCGTGAAAGTTTTGTTGCATCCGAAGCTGACGAAAAGTTGCTGGACGAAATCATCAGCGCTGCCATGCCCAAGAACAGTGCTTCAGGGAGAGATAAGAGAATCCTGGCAAACGCCAAGAAGCTTTTGAACAACCAGGCTGCAGGGAAGTCGTCAGGCAGGGACACGCCGAAGTCTCACACGTCCTCGAGATACGGCGGGCAGGAAGACACGGTGAGGAGGTACAACACTGAGGACACTCCACTCAATCGCTCCAATGCGACATCTCTGAGCGACCTGAGTCTGATGTCAGGGATGGAGTCAGGCGCTCGCGGCGAGGCCCAGGGAGAGTCCGAAGAACACGAGCAGATGAGTCCAGAAGATCTGATGAAGTCAGAGTCCAGCTCAATGCTCGATGGTCAAGCCGAGGAGCTTCTAGCAGAGTGCATCAACTCTGCCATGCCCACTAAGAGCAGCCGCCCGCCTCGGCGCAGACAGATCCCTCAGCCTAGCTCCGGCCCTCAGAAGAAGAGCTCCATGCTGCCGGTAAGGTCCAAGCCTACAGCCAAGGTTCCTGCTGGTCAGAACAACCAGCTGCGTGGTGCTGCAGGCATGGCGTCCCCCAAGGCAAGGCTTCAACCCCATACAAACAGGCTTAATGCTGCACAGCCCTTCACAAATAACACGAGTGCTGCTTCAACCAGACAGTTTTCAAATGAAGACTCCGTTAGGTGCTACAAGGAAGAGGGCACTCCGTTAAACTTCTCCACAGCCACCTCGCTCAGTGATTTAACCATAGATTCCCCGGACGGAGTGTCAGAGAGAGGGGGTGCCAGCAACAAAATCAACAGCCAGCCAATGCAGACAAGTAACAGCACCCCTTCAACGACAGCTATTCCTCATCCCCACCATCCACGGCAGATGCCCAACAGAGGACAGATGTCCAAAGGAAGTTCGCCATATGACACCCCTCACACCTATAACGTAGAAGGCACTCCGCTTTGCTTCTCAAGAAACGACTCCTTGAGTTCACTGAGCTGTGACGAAGATGTTAGCTTTCAAAAAGAGCGGCAAGAAATGAAACAGGAGTTGAACAATTCCAGGGATGGAGGTGCTGTTGGGGAGAGAGGTGCAACACCAAACAACATGCAAGAGGGCGCCTCGTCACAGAAGCAAAGTCTGAAGAATGCAGCTAGACAGAACAAGACAGGCCAAACATCCTCAGGAATTCCACACAACCTCAAACTTGTGGGACAGAACAAAGCCATGCAGAACAGAATGGTTGAAGGCCAGAACAGAGCTCAGGTTCAGAGAAACGCACCGGAACAGGCATCCTGTCAAAACAACAACTCAGCAGAAGCTAACAACAACGCAGCGCAACCGCAGAGTGCGTGGAAGAAGCACGGGAACGCCGTGGGTGATGCCTACACGAGTAACTTTCCCCGGCTGGAGAAGAACAAAGATACAAACTTGCGCAAACCATCAGAAGAGGTTCCAGTGAAGTATTACGTTGAAGACACACCTGTATGCTTCTCTCGAAATTCTTCCCTCAGCTCTCTGGACAGTGACATGGAGGACGAGAATCATGATAGGCCAGGAAATCAGGAAGCTGATCATGTGACTGCTGGCCAACCACAGGAAGGAGCCACCGCTGAAGAAGGTGCTCGCACCTTCCAAGTTGAGGACACACCTATTTGCTTCTCAAGAAATAGCTCCTTGAGCTCCTTAAGTATTGACTCAGAAGGAGAAGAAGCTTTACTTAAGGAGTGCATTAGCTCAGGTCAACCCAAACACAGTCAGATTACCAGAGCGAAAAGGAGAACAGACTCATCTCAAATGCCAGCTGCTTCGCAAGAACCAACAACTTCTCACCAGGGAAAGAGAGGGAAAGTTTCCAGTAAAAGTTCAAAACCGAACGCGTACGGAACACAAGAGAAAGGAATCCCAAATGGTTCTTCTTCTCCGAGTCCCTCTCCCACAGACTCCAACACCCTCCCACCAGCATCACCTCTAACCGTAGAAAACCTTCGCCTTCTGAATGGAACTGCTGAATGCCCAGAAGTCCCCGCGGACATCCCCTCCGACTCGTCGAACCGCTCCCTTCCAAGTGACTCGGAGATGAAACACCCGGCACGACCCAGGATAGTCAAACCCACTGACAAAGACTCGATGGAGGCAAAACGAAGAGAAGAGTCCGCAAAGTCCGTCAAGGGAAAGAAAAAGGTGTACAAAAGCCCTATGTCCCGAATGAAGACTGATAGCCCTAGAGCAAAGGAAAAGTCTTTTGTGATATCCAGAGAAAGCCCTGCTACACCGAGAGAGAAATCGTTCGTGATCTCAAAGGAAAAATCATTTGTCATCTCATCTGGTAAGCCATCAGGCAGTACTCCTTCTAAAACACCAGCGAGGCCAAGTACGAATGTTAGTCCACCAGGAAGAACAACTCAAAAGAACGTGGTTTCAAGAAGTCCTAGGGAACAGGGATCAAGGTCAGCAAGGTTGTCCTCTCCGAAAACAAGTCCTCGGGCAGGTGTGACATCGCGAACACCGCCCAAGTCTTCTCAACCACCAAAAATTCAAACTCCACAGCAGAGGAGGATGGAAGCAGGGAGGGGGAAGGAGATGGCAGGCAAACGTGGGGAAAGTCCTCGCGGCCGCACTGCTGCACAGAGTAAGGTCCCAACAGGTGTACGGTCACCAGCAAAAATGTCGCCACTCAAACAACTCGGCAGGAAAGGGTCAGCAGAAGAGGACAGGCCCGCCCTTGTGAAACAATCCACCTTCGTCAAAGATGCCCCCACACCTTCATTACAGAAACAGATGGAACAGGCTGCAAAAAACGATGCAGGCCAGCTGAAGAAGGAGGCAGCTGGTAACAAGAAGGCCCCGAAGAAGGCTCCTTCTAGTGAGTCTTTAAGAGAGATGAGGGGAAAACCCGCACAAAGAGCAACCCCACAAAAGACTCAGTCGATAGACTCACTAGTTAAGAGCACACGCTCTGGGTCACCGCACCTACGTGGACCTCCCAAAATGCCTTCTGCTGACTCGATCAGAGGAACCAAATCCACCCCCAAAAAGTCTTTCTCTCGGGCGGAATCTACAGAGTCCTTGAAAAGTAATTCATCAGCAGCGTCCAAATCTAGCAGGTCTAGTGGTAAAAAGGGGCCGTTTTCCAAAGTTGGAGGAGCAACAAAAGAACCAGCTCCATGGAAACGATCGCTTAACAACTTTATGTCGCATGGCGAGGAGAAATCAGTTACAAGTGCGAAACAAGCCTTAGAGAATCGCGAAAAACAAGACAGCGTGAAACCAAAAATGACAAGAAGCGGCACCCTAGTGTTGTCAAAAGGGCCAGAAGAGTCAAAACCAACAACAAGGGGGAACTCTTGGAGGAAGATTCCATCTGCAATAGGGGTTGACATCAAGCCTGAGAATACAGAACAACTAAGCCTTAAAACATCCAGTACATTTAGTATTAGCCCAAACAGTGCGCATGTGAAGGGGCCACTAGAAGAGCAAGTACAACAACAAGTCAACGAGCCTGATAGTGACAGTGGCGACAGCCCAGATGAAGAAGAGGACCATCTCGCCGTGCTAGAAGCAGAGTTAGAAACAGAAGTTAACGAAGAGGCAGAGGTTTCGATCGAAAATGAAACCTTCGTAGAGCTGGACAGTCCAACGCGGTCCACAGCAAGCAGCGAGTTCACCATCTCAATAGAAGAGAAGACTGTGACAAGGAATATACAAGTGTCTGGGAGAGCGAGTAAGACTGGAAGCGGGGCTGATACACCCGATGACATTGAAGACATCTGGGTCAGAAGGGATGAAGGGTTTGAGAACATTGTACAGCAAGAGGCGCTACTGTTAGCGCAGGAACTTGAACAGATGGCACTAGAACGGTTAGACCAAGAGAGGGAAGAAGAAGTAAAGGCACAGGACGAGAACATAAAAGGAATTGAGAGAGAGGATACAGAGAGAGGTAGTCCTGGGGAGGGAAGGAATCAGTCGGGCGGCATGGGTTTCAGGAAGACTCCAAACTCCTCGCCAGCGGATTCTGACCGACCAGAGGGGTTACCGTTTGGGCGATCGAGAACGCCGCCCCTCAACAGTAGTAAGAACTCGTCACCATCTTCAGGCAACTCGGCTACCGCCCTGGTGTCGCCGTTCAACTACAGCCCGCCCAAACATGACAGGGAGGCGGCTGGTAGAACGTCCAGGATCCCCATGGCAACGGTAGCTAGGGGCAGCCCCACCCAGCAACGGCAGAGGAAGGGTCCAGGAGAGTCAGGATCAGAAGGGAGCGAAAAGGCAACTTACCTTGTCACATCCGTCTGATGTTTCAATAGTGGACTGTGACAAGGCAAGTTGCCTTTAAGTTGTCGTGACTCTGATGTTGAGCTTGACTATGGATAGTGACTCTCCTTTTCATAGACTCTTGAATGTATCGGTTCTCAAACTTACAAATATTGACGTGTATGATTATGAAAAACGAAGAGTCTCTGACAAAATCCTATTGTTTGTCAATTGCTTTTGGTACAGAATTGAAAGGAAGGATTCGCAATTTGTAGCTCAGTGAATGCAATGCACAGTTACTGTCACACAGGACGCAATCACTTCAAGTTGAAATTTTGCAATGATGTTTATAGTATTTCATAAAGAGTCACACCAGATCTACCTGTATCAAAGTTTTTTGCAATGTTTGTACAGTATTCGAGCTGCTTATATTGTGGTTAGCTCCTAAAAGTGGAGGAAAACAGTATTGTTTATGTAAATGCTTGAAGTATATTATGCATTTGCCAAGAAGCCACAACAGATAGCAGAAGACATGAGTTTTTTCTACGTTTATCACGAAGATATAACTATGGTGTAGAGCACTATTCAGTTTGATATAATTGTCCATATAGATATTAGAGGATGCAAATATTTAAAGGGGTTTGTTCATAACCCAGATTTTTGTGTCAATTCTCAGTGAATCCCTTTTTGTTAACCATCTGGAGACGCATTTTATACAGAGTATTCACATATCTTGTGAATTAAATAGCATTTCCTACAAAAAAAGCTCTCAGATTTCTAGTTTAAAAGACTTGTATTTCGTCACCCCTTTGTATGTCTGCAAAACAACTTAATGCAAAGTCTCACATGTGCCTGCTAGAAGCGCTTTTAATTCCTCTTGCAAATATTATCATTACAATGTAGATAGACTGCTTTGCTATATGATAGTTCAAATAGAACTGATGCAACAGTGCCAATCATGTATTAAATTAGAGCTTTTCAGAGAAAACAAAATTGGTATGGCAAGACTAGATCTATTATATAGTAATCATATTTTCTTTGATAATACCCTTATTTGAATTAGGACATTTAAATTTTCCCTTTCTTGTTGTCTTGCCACTTACTTTGTTTTCTTTGAAAGAGAAAAATTTAGAAATCATGAAAAAAAAAGTCATGATGACAAAAATTATCTGTAAGAATGTGGAAAATATAGCATGTCCCCTAAGATGTACTTTACTTTTTTTTGGCTATGCTCTCAGGGAGCGAGCCTTATTTCTTTTGTTTCTCCCTCTGCCTTTGTATGATTTTTTTGTTGAGATTATTTTCCTATGACGCTGTATGTACATTTTGCTGGTGTCAGACACATTTGACTGTAAGAAGAGAGAGGAAACAAAACTTGTTGTATGTATGTATGTTGTCTGTACAGTCTTACCATGTTCCGGACATATAACTTATTGTCGCAGCAATATAATAAAAATGCTCATTTGAAAAATATCTTGTTCTTTTCATGAATAGTTTTGTGAGTCAATGGATATTAAAGTACATTACACACAACTTATACTATAGTGACAGGATTCTTAATCATAAAAAAATGCTTCCATTAATGGTAAAAGAATATCTAAGGGACCAACAAAAAAAGGTCACTCATTGGCCAGATGGTCCTGATGTAAAGGTACAGATTTGACTGATAACACATTTGGGACTACTGCTAGATAATTTCAAAAAATAATACTCTGAGCCACAAGTAGATCTAGAATTAAATGATAATTTCATACTTAAGAGGTAAATGCTGCCCATCTTTTTCAGATATCAACACAAGTTTGGTTTTGACCTTGGAGAAGTAAATTAAATATGCTTCCTACAAGCACCTGAGAACGTGTAGCTAATACTGTCCCTGGTAAAATCCTAATAGAAATACACTTGGTGTAAATAGTGTTGGTCTACAAAGTACTGTTCGGGGTTCCTTTATTTTGCTATTCAACCCAAAAAGAAGTACAAAATACACAGAATGCAAGACAGTCTTCTTTAAAACTGGTTTTAAAACAGGATAGGGAAAACAGTAATATTCTGGTATTCAGTGTGTTTTTTTAACTCAACTTGGTCATGTAGGTTGCAGTCTCACAGTGACACCTATCTTGCCTTGTTGGTACTGCAGTGTATTGTTTCAGCAAACAATATACTAGTACATGTACTAATATTAGGAATACATACATAGTGCTCTTTCAAACCCAAAGTGTTCGACAGGCCATAGTCCTAAAATGGGAAGTTGCTGTATTCATTGCATTGGCAATTTGACTTTCCAGAATCCTATATATAGTGTAAAGAAAGAAGAAATGGCTACTGGTTTTGATGATCGGTTAGAAAATCAAGGGATTGAATTACGAAGCCACAACTGCCAGTGACTTTTAAAGAAAGCCATAAACATTAAAAGTGACTGAACTGGTAGATATAGAAGATACATTTTAGAAGCCAAGATTCAATGATATATCTATCTCTTCCCCTTCTTCTTTCCCTTCTTGCCCTTGTCACCACCCTGCTGTGAAGAAGCGCCCCCTGACGCATGTACCCGGGTCTTCAGCTTGGGAATGGTTTCTGCTACATACAGGTACACAGACTTCCCTGGACAGAACAAAAGCAAGACTGCACAGTAAGACACAGGAACAATGCACAAAAATAGCTGACCTCTATATTCACATACACCTAGGCTATAGGTTGGTATCAAATTATATATAACAACATTCATGATTTGGTTCTGGATTAAAGTTGAACTGTAGTTTTAAACACAAGCAATAAACTTAAGACATCAATAAAAAAATAAAAATTGACAGAACTATGCCAACACTATATAAATACACATATAACATTGGTGGATAATCGAATGAACAAATAATAACCCTGTTAAAATTGCCCAAAAGAATCACAATAAGAGAATAGACATCCCAGTTCCTTCCAAATTCCTGCATAAGAAAGGCAGCTTCAGAAGCAATTCCCCATTAAATTCATTTAAAGCGATTGTGATACTATTAAGAATGCCTGTGCCCCTCAGGCGTCGCCAAAAATTGAACTTTGCTAGAGTAGGGCAAACACCGGACGACCTCGCTAAATACTTGCACAAAGATGACAAATTAGCCCTTGAAATTAGGAAAAGAAACTTATGATACTCTTGCTTTGAGACTTCAAAAACGGAAATCCTCATAGAAAGATGACATGTTACCATTAGGCATTACAAAGATAGGTGGCCACATGTGCAAGTATGACTTAGCTAATGTGAAAGAGTGAAGAGTCACAATACGTACTGTTAGGATACTTGTCATTTACTGGTGAGCCATCGTCATTCTTGAGCTGAACCCGGATCCGACCCCGTAGGTTTGGGTCTCTGTGAAACAGTTCTTTGGCGTACGCTTTGTTCTGCACGGTTCATAAAAAAAGAAAGGAAGGGAATGAAATCGTTAGCGCATTGAATTAAGGCACACGATTGGGAGGGCTGCAAGATACTTGTTTATAAAGTCTAATCAGTTTTAGCACGATCAGACTTTTAATATGTATAGTTTTAACCTATTCCAATTTGCTGTTTAGACATTGTAATCATATATTTATTCATTTTGATATTCATGCTACACGTCTTACTTGTACTTTTTATGTCACTATGTTTCTGAGATTAGCAATTATGTAACTTTACACAATGTAAACAAGCCTGATAATTCGGCTTTCGAGCCGCAAGTTGGCTGTGAAGCAATAAACCATTCTCTCTCTCTCTATTTACAGGGCTGGAAATACTTTTATCTATTTACCTGCACTGGTGCAGTTACCTTTCAAAATTACCTGCACCCCAGAAATGTTACCTGCACCATTCAAATATACCCCAAAAGACCTTTTTTACTAATAACACAGGTAAGGGAGTACTGCCTTGCATAGAAAAAAACATAAAAAGTTACAACCTGTACTGCAAAGAAAAATCCACTTAAGAACAGTCCATAACCTGGTGCAAGTTACGTGCAGGTAAACATCAGAAATACCTGCCATGCACAGCCCAACTTTTACCTGCACTAACAACGAACGTATGCAGGTGGTATTTCGAGCTACTCTCCAAGCAGAGGTTGGTGGGGAAAATCGTGTACCATACAGCTACTTGAATGTCATAAAGATTATAAAAAACACAACAGCTTACCTCTAGTACAATAGTGAAGCCCCCAGCCTGTAACACATCTCTGATCTCTGTGGCTGTGGGGTTGTCTACTCCCTGGGTGGGACCAAACATCAGAACATTGGTGTGAGACAGAAGTGTGGGGTCGTGTGGCGCAACTATGTATGTTCCATAACCCAGAAGTCTTGTGTTAAAATTAGTTGTATCTTGTGCCCTTGGAAAAGGCACATAATACAACTTTCCTCACTTCACTCAGGTAGAAATGAGTACCTAGCTTCATTTAGGGTCATCCCTACAATAAGACGTTGAATGGAGGTCCCGTGTTTAAGGATAGCCACATCTCGAGTACGTCTAAGAACCCACCACACATACCAAAGAGAGTAAACTCAAAAAGTAAAAAAGGTCCTTCCCGGTGTGAACGGCTCAAAACCTACAGTCCTATGGCTACACCTGGCAATAACTGTTGTATTGAGGTCACCTGAGTTATTGCTGAGTTAACCCTTGCTGTGAAGACATCTGGTACAAATATCTCCCCAATAACAATAACAATGACAACAAACCTGTACAGAAAGCCCCTACCTTCTCCTGTGGGATCCTCCTGCCCTGTGGGATGGTCCTCCTACTGTTGATGTACGCAGGATAGATACAGATGAACCTATAGGGGGAAGAAGAAATAAGGAACTTCAAATTATTTACAACATGATAGGTATGATTTTATCCGTACAGTTTCTCCTATCCAACCTTCATTTCTACCTTGTTGACCTCTAAACTTCCCTCTGAAATAAAGCTAGTACAGGAACGACGTTGCCGCAAAGCTGTGCAGGAAACTGTGACGTTAGAAAGGCATCAAATGTAATATTTTACAGACAAATTAAATAGACACAGACGCACTGCCCCCCTCCCCACCACCTACATGCATGTACCATATGGCCGAATAAAATCTGCCGCCATATAGCCAGTATAGTGTGATTTTTAGGCGATTATCACGACCCCAGACTCTATTGAACGATTTGGCACGATGTACAAGCTCAACGACAGTAAAATAAGCGAGAAAACTAAACTTTTTACCTGTCTTTATCGCTGTACGGTTTTTCCAGCGCCATGTTGGATCTGGAGGCTTCTCTTGATAGGAGATACCACTGCAAATTTGGGGGGTAGTATTTTACCATAAGTCCGGATTGTTTCATTTTCCTCCACTTTTCTGGGAACTATGTGTAAAGGAGTGGAATCTGACATCTCTGATTGTCTCGTGGATGACTAAATACAAGTGACACAAACGCTCACTACCCAGGGCCGTTTAATAATATCTTTTGGTCCCTTCCGTCGGGTCGATTATGCACAATATCGCTAGGAGGCGCGATTTGATAAGGTAAAGCCTCTTTTTCCCCATATTCAATCATTCATTTAATCAAGGACGTTATATCAGATAGAATGTCCTTGATTTAATTTAGTCAGTCAAGATCTAGTCTTTCATTTATTCAATTCATAGAAACGTGGTGGATGCTGCCAGAAACGTTCGGCCAAAATCATATTTAAGTGCTGTAGTAAGAGTTATTTTGGCGTATCTTATTGCCTGCATGTCCAACATTCATAGATATATCTATTCATGTAACTGTTGCTAAGTATACATAATGTGCTGTTTAGTATACAAACTATTCAACATTAAAAAAAGGACTGATTTTTAAGACTTTTTCTCAGCAATGTTGTCTATACTGGGACCACAAGTTACAACCAAGTTTGTCGTTGGTTGAACTAAGCTAAACTTTGATCGTGCATTGATTAATTTCAAAGAATACGCATTTTGATTGGTTCATGTTTCGAGATTCCGCTATCTGATTGGCCGGTGAAGTTGAGAGGAAGGGCATTCTGCCAACTTCTTCGGAACGGTGTACACTTTATGTGACGTCAGAAATAACTTCAATGACGTAAAAGAACGCGTGTTTTGACAACGGGTATTTTAAACTGAGTTTAGCAGTTCGCAGAACAACCGGCAACATGTCTACTGTCAGACGGGTACGTTTTTTAAGACTTTTTACTCCATTTTTTTTTCTGAAAAGTTGTTCGTCACCATAGATATTGTGTGTCTATCCGTTGGCTTATTCTGCTCTTTGATGTAACGCACTCACTCCTTTTGTACGCGGTCTTGTCTTATTGATTAGGGCACCTAAGTAACCAATTCTGTATCGGTATAGTCGGTACAATCGACATTCGGTGTACTACTAGTAACACACCAGCTTCTGTATGTATAGCCGATATACTAGTAACCGCCCTATAGCGTAACACACCAGCTTCTGTATTTATATAGCCGCCCAGTATGACCATCCTTTGGAGAAACACACCAGCTTCTTTACCTGAATTCACTAATATCCAAAGATGTTAAAAGAACCTTTCTCCTGTATCTAAGATAGCCGGTATTGCCCTTTGGTGTAACCAGCTGCAGCTTCACAGGAGCGCGGCGCGGCAGCAGCTGGTTGTATCACATGAACAGCTGGTGTGTTACGCCGAAGGACAGTTATACCGACTATATTCTAACTGTGAATTGACATGCAAAAGGAGATGAAGATAGGAGCTCTTCAACGTCACCAAACCTTTTTGGTGTCACTTACGAAAGATACCGGATCTTAATCTAAAACGTCTTACTGTACATGTTTCCAAATCCAAAATCTTATCCAGTTGCTTTCCTAATTGCTATTTCGCGTAATTAAAAACTATGTTATTACCTGGATGTCTAACCTTCATCGACGCAAGAAGTGAAACTAGAATGAAAAGACGGCACACCGAAATAATATGAACCATTAACGTTACTGGTCACCAAAATGAAAACAGATATCGACATTCAGTAGATGCCACTCGAAGACAGAAGAAAAATAAATGTCCAGACTTTGCATGGTGTATAAATTGACTAATAAAGCTGGTGGACTTACCGACTACTAATTACCTACATCGTAAAAGAAGAAGAAATATTAGTAGTAATGCCTTGAAGTATTCAGTTATTAACGAATGAATTATGCGTTCAAGAATTCCCTTTTTCCTGGAACTATCGTAGAGCAGAACTCGGAGCATCCTCGCTAGATAGCTTTAAGCCCCGGTCACAAGAATCGTACGACGTCCTTGCGATGGCATATTCCGCATATCGCACGATAATCGCAGTGAATCGCAGCTAAATCGTAATGAAAATCAGCCATCGCAGAGCATCGGATGATGTTCAAAATTTTTCCAGCGTCGTACGATTTTACCACTAGTGTCTCTTCTGAATAGCCGCCTGACCGCTTTTGTGCTTCTTTAACCAACCAAATGTGAACCTAGCTGTTGAATACTTTCCTATGATGCCTTTTACTAAAAAAACAAATCAAAAGAAACCTTAACAAAATTAGTCTTACAAACATAGATTCAAATCAGGTACTAGTATGGTTATATCGGCCTACTTGCCGTCTTTACGAGTCAGGCTTTTTCGAAAATCATATTTTGCTTTTTTTTAATGATATACTATCAAGAAAAAATACCATCAGACAAAAATCATATCATAAACATTATATCATAAGCCTGCCTTTCTGTTCAAGTTTCCCCGAAACAGGCGAGTGCTGAGATCTGATCTAATTATGAACCCACGAGTATGTAGCTATGAAACAAATGCATGCATCACCTGTGCGTGATACTGAATCTGCCACGTGGAAAATATTGCCTTGAATACAGGCTCTTCTACGGGCTCTTGTTCTCGGGTTGCTACAGTGAACAGTTGCAACTGATATAGTGTCTTTTTTCGTCAACAACGACAATATCAGGGGAAACTGAAACAATGACCACATGCTAAGAATTTATAAATCTTTAACTTCATCAGTAGAAAAAATGGCCGTAATGAAGTCTGCTATGAGGGCAATAAAAATCGTACGACGGTGGAGAAATTTTGAACATGTTCAAAATCTATTTCAGCTCTATTTTCGTCATAGGATGCTCCCCGATTTACTATGATTCACCTGCGATTGACGCAGGTACGCTCTTATGACCTCATCGTACGATGCATTACGATTCTTGTGACCACAACTTCATATATTTAAACCATCGCTTCCGATTCTTCCCCGACTTACGACGTACTGCGCTTATACCAAGCATAAAATCGCCATCGCAGTCAATCGTACGATTCTTGTGACCGGGGCTTTAATCAACACGTACAGCAAGATGTGCAAAGGTGTATTTATATAAAACCTCTCCAAAAAATATCTCTTCTGTGTCACTGATGAAAGATAACGGATGTTATCAGAACTGTCTGCCCGTTGCAAAAAATCGTTTTATTCCTTTCCGTTTTCACCCAATTGTCATCACATTAAAAAAAAACACCACCCAAACTTACACCGCTTCATTTATGCCCTCAGAGCTATCCAGCACTCATAATTTGCGACCATTAACTCCGGAACTTAAACTTAAAAACTTTGACGCCCTCTTCAGTACCGTACAAAACCGCTAGGATCGAGATGTCATGGAACTTCCTTTTACCCACCTCCTATAGCAAATCTTTATCACGATTTATTCACATCATCTTGAGTTATCCAGGTAACAAACAAACAAACAAACAAATTTAAACAAACACAAAAAGGTCCGGCTGTAACATAGAAACCCGCCAGAAGGCCCATTCTAGAACATGACCTCGAGTCGTCTCACCAACAGTTCAGTTCAGTAAAATACCTAGCAAAAATCATGAACATCCATCCATGGCTTGAAAGGTTATGCCGCCTGTCTGATCCACAGCTATTCAACAATAGCTGAACAGAACATATACTATAGTAACCTTCTGGTTAACGTGACAAGGTTACGGGTTAAATTACGTTTAATCCGTAAAAGTGTGACAACCCCGACCCACTGAGAATCAGGATATCGGACTAAAGCGGGTATATCTCACCAGACTGCGCCATATGACCAGATATTGGTCAATTTGTAACGTGAATTTGCGACTTTCTTAACTATGTTTTCGATTCGCAATTCGCAAAATGCACACAAACAGACGCAATTTATACTTAATATGATATTCAAGATCCTGCCTATGATGTGCCGAATGTACGTAATAAGTGTCATATAAGTGAACATCCTTTTACCATCGTAAGTCTCTGTTTTTGTGCATTTTTAATCATCGTACATTGTTTCCTTTATTCAGTTGTTGCATTGCGATTTCCAATAACCTGCTTATCCTGGCTTCATATGTGAATGTGACCTCAAGGAAAAATTGGCAGAAATTCCCAAAAGTTGGCGCAATTTCCCCGCTTGACTGACTCTGATCCATGAACTTCCAGTCAAGATGATGCTCTGGCTCAAGCTAAAGCTCTGAAAGCCTCCTTCCATCCGTCCTTCACTCACTCACTTACTCACTCACTCACTCATTCATTCATTCATTCATTCATTCATGCTCCCACTCTTCCAACCACACGTGACTCAGATGTCAAAGAATGCCAACGCCCATGCGGTGGACGGTTCCGACTCCGAGGAGGAAGACCCCCCGCAGCGTTTCCTGTTGGGGAAACTGAAGGACAACCTGAACGTGAGACGTCATCACCGAGCTGCGCACAGCGGGCTCAAACGGAGGATGGGCTTCTGGAAGGTAAATCTTATTAAGGCCACAGCAAGTAAATTTTATGGATGACATCCTCTGCAGACTGCAAAAATAGTGCGATAGGGCGAAAAAAAAACAGGATTGGTGAAAAAAAACAAGATGGCTACATTTTCAAAAATAGGCACCATAAAGTTGTGATGACTGTTGTAAAAAGAATCAAAGGGACAAAACATGGTATCAGAGCCAACAAGGCATTCATTCCTGTAGTCAAGACATGTACTGGTATGGTAAAAGTGACACTAGTGTGGTAGACTGGAATCAACAAAGTTGTTAACCACACTCATAGCTTCCATATTGGTGTCACTTTCACAACTATCCAATAAGTTTCATTTCTACAACTACAGTCCTGGGTACCTCGCAAGTGTCACTTCTACAAGTCCAATTATTAGGCTACAACACAATATATTTGCTCATTTTTGGACTTAATCGTCATGTTGACCATCCCTGCAGAAGAAAAAATTTCTTGTTTTTTTTCTCAAATCAGTCGAAAATTAATGCGCGCACTGATGTCATCCATAAGATTTACTTGCTGTGGCCTAAGGTAGTACACGGAGGTTGTCGGAGCACCTCCTTGTGCAGTAGGACAGAGTATTTGGCCTGTGGAAAGTTCATTCGTTCACTGGAGTTGCTAAACAGCACCATTAAGATTACATCGAAGTGCTTTCCCACTCAGAAATTTAATAGACTCAATGAGCTTTTGCGACTTAATTACTACCGGTAAGTCATTTTCAGCTGTCTGACCCTATGTAACTCTGCACACTTGACTTGTTGCACGTGTGAAGTCAGCAATGAGTCAAAGGTTGTTGGAAGTCGGTATTGCCGCCGTTCCTGTTGAAAGAAAGTTGACGGCCCACCATGGATAAAATTCTTCAGAATCTATACTTTTGTCTATTTGGCGACGCCACAGTGACGGAGCCTATCCGATCACTTATGCAGATGTACGGATCAATCAACAATAATGAAAAGATCGAAAATGAAAACAAAAGCAAAACAGCAATATATTGCAATAACAATTTGTAAATTCTTTTTATGCAATTTGAAAACGATGGAAATAAAAAAAAGTGTTCGAGGGTGTGATGAGTTCGTGGTGTAATAACATGGCGAAAACCGACAATTTAAGTTAAAAGAACCTCGACAATTTCAAAACATTCTTAATCCTGCTGTGATTGACTCTTCAGATGGGCCAGTGCCGCTACACCTCTAGCGGAAGTGAACGGTACTACAGCGGCACCCACTGGGATGTGGACGTGGAGAACACAGAAGGCTTGACCCGCAAAGAGTCCAGCACGGCTGTGGATAAGTACGCTTCTATTGGTTCTGACACTTCTTTATTCGTTACCTCCAGTTGGTGAATATGGACACCAAAACTACCAGGCTCCACAGGTTGCAGGAAAATAGTAGTAATTTGCGACTGGTAGAGTAGAGGCAAGCTCATAACATGATTACGCTGTTAAAAAGATTTTGTTTTCTGTCTCCATGTCAACTCTGCATCGATATCATGTACAACATATCAGCACATGGGAACAAAAACCCGCCTATTCTTTATAAGGACTTCATGTGAAAGTTAATCTGGCATCCATGTCTACCTCTTCAAAAGGCTTCCAAACTGAGCCTGGCTAAACCACGGTAGACTGGATGTCAATGTGTACAATAATATGCCGTGGTCTTGGATCTTTAGGCAGATGGACAAAGAGAAAGAGAGGCGGATGAAGGAAGAAGAAGCGGTTCGCCTGCTCGCCGATTGGGTCCTGGCACCACTCCGGAAGGAGATCGTCGGTGTGCTGTCAGAGAGTCAGGTGGGAAAATAACTTTATTTCCGCTTTCTTCGGTGTCTATACATTTATAAGGCTACACAGACTGACGATTCCGTTTGCACTGGTGCTCGCAAAGGAAGTAGCCTTGGCCGACTCTCAAACCACAAATGTCCGTTGGACTGCCGGATACTGAAAGGTATGCTCTTCATGTGTTTTCAAGGGTGTTAAAATCACGGCGCCCACTTTTTGCCGGCTCCAGGGTTGCCAGCAAGTTAAAAGATCCAGGTGCCTTGTCGTAAATATCTGGAGTATCATTTGCAGCCAGTAGATACCCATTTTTTTCTAGTAATGAGGCGGATTTACGTGCTCGAGGCACCTCCTCGAACACCGGACCCCGTTTTACGTCCTTTCCGAAAGACGAATGCGTGAATTCTTGGTCGGGCATACAGTCATCCTTGGTTGTTTCCCATCCAAGTACTGACCGGACTGCACGTTGCTAAACTTCTGAGATTGAGGGGATCGGGTGTATCAACTCGCCCAGAAATAGCAAGTTGTCTTGCAGTCTGGCGATGCGCTACATGCGCAGGTGCTCTTAATTTTACGCACAGGTAGAACACGGAAATGAAGACCTAAGCCGCACGCCTGTCAGGCCGTCACCGGTGGATCTGGTTCACACATTCAAGTTGTCTTGCAGTTTTGTCGTGTCTTAATAGATGGCGCTTTTGATTCTAGGCGGAGATGGAGCGCGAACAGGATGAACAGAAGCAGCACGCCTGTCAGGTCCTTTCAGACGCACAGGCCGAGCTGGTGCACAAGATCAGAGGCCAGGAAGTTGAGGATGAGTGTGAGGATGAGAGACACCGGCGGGAGTACATCATGGACGCACTGATGGGGAAGGATCAGAAGGTGAGACTAAGTCACCTGTTAAGGTTTCCTACCTGGGTAAACTGGGTATTACAAACCTTCCATTGTTTTCTCATTCATAATAAGTAAAGAAAGAATGGAGTCGTAACGAACATTGATAGATGGGCATAGAAGAAATCTAAATATGATTTTATGCCCATATAGATGATGTCATCAGGTTTTATTGCCCCTAATATTATTTTTTTCTGTGAGAAAATACAGCACTTTGGTACATACCACTGTTGTAAAGCTATGTTATTCATGTGCATAATGATGAAAGCTACAACCTCACATTCACACATCTTACTAATTATCTGTAGTTATAAGAAATGATTTTTTTATTTAGATGAAAACAATTATTTTCTAATACATTTTGTAACTACAAATCATTAGAAGAATCATCAAGATGTGCAAATGTTACTTTGTAGCTTTCATCATTATGCACATGAAAAACAAACTATTAGCTTCATTGCAGTGGTATGTACCAAAGTGATGTAGTGTAATATTAGAGCAATAATGGTAGATCATTTGACATAATTTATCAATACCATAACTTCCCCCAACGCAGCTTGTATCATGTTCCTTGTACTTGTATCTTTTTATTGAAATGATAACGCTAGTTCACCTTAATCCGTGGGGTAACCTAGATTCACTGTTTTAAAAAAATGGATATTTATAGATTTCCGGTCAACGACGTGGGTTTCAAATGTTGACATTTTCATGATATTGCAATGTGAAACTACATCCCAACGACTTAACAATCTCCAAATACCCTATTTTTATATACAACGGATATAGGTTACCCTACGGATAAAGGTGAACTAACGTTAACCACCGTGTTCTGTTCAGTTGGCCCGGACAGACAGTTTCACGGACCTACTGAAGGCTCTGTCCGAGACAGACAGCAAGATGGGGGACGTTCAGAACCAGCTCATGGGGGCGTTCTTCCGCATGGAGGTGAGTGGGTTAGCGAATCTCACCAGCTATTGGTCACCACTTAATGTATTCAAATTACATCCTGTTCGTATAATCTACACATACATGTATATTATATGGACTATCCACAGTCACTTATTGTTTGGGAAATTGTGCTTCGACTTTTTCTTGAGGTTCGCGTTTTATCTTTAACTTCACAAGGCCATGTTCAAATGAAAAATAAGAAAAAAAGGCCTCTTAAAGCCCTTTCCATGCCATATCAAGGCGGTGCCCATCTCCATCTCATTACCCCTTCAGCCACACAGTCTTTAAGAGGCTCTGTCTGTAAAAACCAAGCATAGGGTGGCCAAACTCAAAAAATCGATTTTCCTTAAATTTTGTGTGGTGGTAGGGCCTTGGTCCAAACCTACAAAAATGGCAAACTTTTAGATCTGCGGTCACCGGTTGCCATGGCAACGGCCATTTTTCAAAATGGCGGATTTTCACCAAGGGAAGGCATGGTCGCGTCCAAAATAGACCTTCTTTGGACTCCTGTAGCCCCCACAAATTAACAGATATTTTATTGATTCTCGCATATGTTATTACCCATATTCTAATGAACAAAATGATATAGAGTGATGCTCAAAATATTTTTGTAGTCAGGTGCAGCAGATGTTTGAAAATGATGTGTTTTCGTGAATTTCCAAAATTGGCAAAAATCCATTTTTTGACCATTTTTATTGACCATTAGCTCATTAGCAGGCAAATCAATTTGCTTCATTTTCGGCACAGTTATAGTTTGAACCTTTGTATACATCATATGTAAAAATAAATTTGGGCCTTTTACGTATCGGACCGTGGTGGCCCCCAGAGTAAACCAATATTTCCATTTCAAGAAAATCGTAACCATAGAATTATTCCTGGAAAAACAGTCATAGCTTACCAGAAATGAATCTCATTATCATTGTATGTAACAGAGGAACTTACCTATCACTTATAAAAGCAGGGTTGTTTTAGATTTTTTTATAATTGCCTTTAAAATGATTTTATTGGGTTTTTTTGGTCGTTTTTAGACCAAAAAATGTATCTTTTGGCCCAAGCACCCTGGTATTACAACCAAATGACCTGAAATTTGGTATGGGAATGTCCTGGACACGTACACACATGGGTTGATAACTGGTTTGCCATATGATAGAACAAAATGCTGAATTTTGTGACTTTTATGGGGCATTTTTGGCCCAAAAACTACATTTTTGGCCCCAGTACCCTGGTTTTACAACCAAATGACCTGAAATTTGGTTTAGGAATGCCCTGGACACATACGCACATGGATTCAATAACACTTTGGGCATACTGTTCAATAAAATGCAAAAGTTTGTGATTTTTGGTTTATTTTTTCCCCAAAAAAGTACATTTTTGGCTCCCCTACCCTGGTTTTACAACTGAATGACCTGGAATTCGGTATAGCAATGCCCTGAACATATGCACACATGGATTCAATAACATGTTTTACATACAGTACAACAAAATGCTTAATTTTGAGATTTTTGCCAGGAATAATTCTATGGTTACGATTTTCTTGAAATGGAAATATTGGTTTACTCTGGGGGCCACCACGGTCCGATACGTAAAAGGCCCAAATTTATTTTTACATATGATGTATACAAAGGTTCAAACTATAACTGTGCCGAAAATGAAGCAAATTGATTTGCCTGCTAATGAGCTAATGGTCAATAAAAATGGTCAAAAAATGGATTTTTGCCAATTTTGGAAATTCACGAAAACACATAATGTTTAAACATCTACTGCACCTGACCACAAAAACATTTTGAGCATCACTATATATCATTTTGTTCATTAGAATATGGGTAATAACATATGCGAGAATCGATAAAATATTTGTTAATTTGTGGGGGCTACAGGAGTCCAAAGGAGGCCTATTTTGGACGCGACCAAGGCCGTCCCTTGGTGAAAATCCGCCATTTTGAAAATGGCCGTTGCCATGGCAACCGGTGACCGCAGATCTAAAACTTTGCCATTTTTGTAGGTTTGGACCAAGGCCCTACCACCACACAAAATTTAAGGAAAATCGATTTTTTGAGTTTGGCCAACTTTTTCTGATTTTGCTTGGTTTTTACAGACATCAGCTCTTAAAAGCAAATGATGATGAGTGCAGCAGTGAGGTAGTCTACTGGGAGCACTGGATGAATGCTATGCAGAGAAGAGGAATGTGTGAATTTTAGAGTCTTTTGTATAACTTGACGAGATGGAGACAATTCCAAATATTTGTTTGTTTTGTCAGGATGATGACGAACAAGAGAAAGAAGAATTGAACGACCTCTTCAAAGGGATGAAGGCTGACTTTACATCTGAGCTCCTGCACGCCTCCGGAGGTATCCGCTCACAGATCCACGTAAGATAACATTTATGCTGTGTTTTTTTTTGTCGTTCCAATCACTGAACAATGGCACTCAGCCAATCAGATATTCCCTATCTTGATACTGTATTGGAGGGTATAATGCTACCTGAACCAATGACATTGCCAAATGTAGATTTGCGTTAGGACATTTTTGTATCTTAAGCTGGAACAACGACATGATTACTGTAAAGCATATGAGCAAGTACTCATATCAATTCCAAGGGTGGGGAAATGAAATGAAATTGCATGTATAGATATAGTGCGAATCTTTGCTATACAGGCATTTCAATGACGTAATAGTAATCCTGATTTGGACCCCTCCGGTGTATATATTGGCAGGTAGTTGGATTGAGCAATGGCAACTTCCTGACTGTTTTATGATTACACTGTGATCCAACATGGCACGGGTGACATCAGATGAACTAAAAATAGCCTGTATAGATGAATCAAACCTAAAATACATTTTTATTGTTAATACCAGATGCCCACATGACTCAGACAAAGTCGCCATACAAATAATAATAATAATAATAATAATAATAATAATAATAATAATAATAATAATAATAATAATAATAATAATAATAATAATAATAATAATAATAATAATAATAATAATAATAATAATAATAATATTTTTGGTTGGATCTAGACGGAGAGCGAGCGCAAAGACATTCTGTTTGAGTCGCACGCCCTGTACAACAAGGAGGCGGCCGAGTCGGAGCTCATCGAGTCCCGTGGGAAGGTGTTCGACAGCATGGAGGGGGTGGCGGAGGAGATGATGCGCCTCTACGCAGGGGTTCAGGTTGTTAATCTATTCATGACTCCGCAAAGGAGGTCAATGATCTCCGAAAGGGGTTTTGTTTTAGCAACGCCTCAGGGGCTAAGGATAATAATGTTACAGTAGTATCCCCTGATGATTAGCAAGAATTCAATGAATTCAATAGGAACTCTGTCTGTGCGTGCATAGTTGCATTATAGCCTGTGTATTCCCACGGAATTTTTGTTTCGAAGTAACAATTTCTGGTATAAAAATTGAAAGCAACAGGTGGCAAGCAGTTATTTTTTATGTGATCTTCGATAACATTATGTATCTAAAAGAGAAAGGGCATTTTTTGCTTCGTATCTAAAAAATACTCGTTTCAGCACATAAAACACTGTCTTTATTGAAATTTCATTGACTGTGTTCGTGGTCCCAAACGTTAAGTATTTACACTTTGCATCGGCATCTGTTAGCTCCCTGCGACACCTATACTGCAGTGCAGAAAATTAGATCCTGGCAGTGTTGCCCTAAGGAAGGTGACAGCTGATGGTAATCAAAATGTTGTCGGTATAAAACACTTGGTTGTGTACAAAGAACATTTGTTTAATGATCCAGTGACTTACTGACCTAATGTTCATGAACTGTTGGTCTTGTTTGACACGTCTCTTCATCTCCACAGATGGACCTTGGTCAGAAGCAGGAGAAAGAAGAGTTGCAGGCACGCACAGCTCATTCTTCCACCCTGGAGGAACTCTCCAAAAGGTTAGAGATGTAAACAGTACATAGCATTGCACCTCCAGCGATCGTCAAAAGGACCTGTTCTCCAGGAGACAACGAGTACAAAACCGATATTTCTTGCTGGGCCGGTCCAAAAAGAAAAATATCAGACCGAAGAAAAGCTAGGACATGTTTTTGACCAATTAGAAAATGAACTGTGCTGGCGGGCGGTCACGATTGTTGGGTCTTACCATGTTAATGACGATTTGAAGCCATTAAAACAGATCAGAGTTAGCTAACCTTTTTCCAAGATTTGTTCGCTTTTCTACAGTTACGTAATTTTTTTGGCAATGCCTTAGGGGTGAAGCTTTTGGATATATGTAGTTCTACAGTGGAGTTGACAATGTTATAATGACGAACACCTTTTTGTACAAGCATAACGTTTTGGCAACAGCTCAGGGGCGGGAACAATTGAGTTGAAAATGTGTACTTCAAATGACGGTTATGATTGACACGTATGTACTATGATTGACACCATCAGGAGCCTGAAGCGGGAGGTTCACCGTGCGATGGCCAAGGAGCGGGCGCGGCGGATCCGTGAAGCGACAGAACAGGCCAAGCGCGGCCCCGACCCGGGGAGGAACATGCTGATGGAGCTGGTGGCAAGAGTACAGGAGGAGATGCTCATCAAGAAGTTTCACGGGAGGAAGGTACACCTTCTTCCTTTTTGGCAATGCCCTAGGGGCGGAGCCATTAGTATCGATACTGCGATTGAGTGGCCAAATACACATGCATTAACTAGGTAATTCCTTTTTGCCAATATCTTGCAGGACCTGCCTTTCTATTGGGCCATAGAACATAGAACAAGGAAGTCTTGGTTTTGATAGCTTTTTTTTTAATTTAACAATAATTAATTTTGTTCTTATTTTATTAATTTTGCTCTTATTTTAATACTTTTTTTCAACTACAGTAATTTTTTTCCAGAAGCTCTACAGAGTTGCTCCTTGGCTTGTTTTGCTTCTTTTTTTCATTTTGCAATAAAAATCACGAACAGTAGAAATCATAAAGAAATTTATCACAGGTTGGAGCGATTATCAAATTATAAGTCGGAGAGTCGTGTGGTGTTCATAAACTGGGCAGAGGTTTTCCACTTCTGTGCATATGGCCTTTAACCATCTGTCACCTAAATAATCGCCTGAACATTTTCCTTGAGTAAAGCTGGTTCTCTGATTGGCTGACAGCTGGTTAGGAACCGCCCATACCAATAGTGAAAACCTCAGCCCGGTTGAGCAGAGCCTCCAAAAGTACTAAGTATACTAATCTCCAAGCAGATCTTACAGTGGGATAAGATAGTATCATAAGCTGGCTGAAGGGGTGAAGCCAGCCTATAGGAGTGTGCATTCCACACCGAAGGCCAGCTTATGATACTACTGTAAAATAATGCAGTAACTTTTGGAGTGGTTTAATGTTCGCGGTTTTCGCGGTGGCTGTTTTACCGCAAATTTAAAACCACCGCGAACATTTTTCCACGGCAGTAAGATACTAAAGTGCATGGCGCTACCGTGAACTTAAATTCAACTGGGAAAAATCCTTTTTCCTGCCACCGAGAAATTAAATCCCCGCAAATAAATGCATTTACAGTATCTTATCCCACCATAGGATCTGCTTGGAGATTGGTTTACTAGTGTATTGCGAATGAAAATATTGTACAGAATATAAACCAGATGATTTAATCCGCTAGGTGGCGTTCCGTGAACCCGAGCAGAGCCCGTACAGCGAGGAAGAGAGCGAACAGGACCGAATGCTGCGCAATCAACGGCTCAGCGCCCGCCGAAAGTCATGCGCAATGGCAAGACCTTGAATGATACGTAGATTTGAAACAGGCATGGAGAGTGATTTACAGTGAACAAGAGACAATAAACTGTAAAAATCAAGAAACAACAGATCTACAACACTGTACTCTTTGAGTAAGTTTTTATTGGTGCCAACACAATGAATACATACAACTATGCTCAGAAAAAAGTCCCAAATTATATCCAATTGCTTGCCGATGAGTAAATACTGCTTTTTGGCACTTCATATAATCTGGATGTCTAATCTACATTGTATCACAATTTTATTCCAATTCTACATGACAGTCTTTACAAGTTTGTTTTTTTAATGATTTTGTTAATGCCCTAGCCCTCACAAATGTTAGCCCGTCTTCCTCCCATAAGGGGTCACTCATCTGCTGTTTATAGACTATGCCGCACTACTTTGAGGTGTCAGTCTTTAACACTGCAATACATGAAAATAATGCTAGGGGGCCTCATTTGCTATGTTTCTTTGGGACCCATAAAATACAGTGTACTATACCCTTATGCCAAACTTCATACAAATCCATTAAAAGAACCTTGAGTTACATACAGGTGCAAACACACACACACACAACCAAAATAGTATCTCCATGGACAAAAGATCCAATAAGAGGCAATAACAAGGCATATTATAGTCTGGCATGTTATACACATGCATCAAGTACAGACCACAAATATCCATGAACTATACCATACAACAGTGCACATGAGTTACCCATTGTCCAATGAATCAATGAGCTATACTACTGATTAAAATACACATGCACATAGTAACCATTCAATTAATTTTTGCAAATATAGAAAGTATGTATACAAAATGTATGTTCAGACTGCATTTCAAAATTCAGAACATCGATGAGATCACCTAACCACCTACTTTTTAATTTTTGCAAACATGCAAAGATAGCATGTTTATGTCCAGACTTGAATGTACATTTTAGAATTCAGAAGAACAGTGTCATTGGTGACTTTTGACATACTTAAACAAGTACATTGTATATACAAACAACTAAATGTATTACATATACAGGGCAATGACAAGCTTTGAGCAGCCAAACTTAATATGCAAAAATGAAACTTAAATCATAAAATCATTGAACTACAAATGTACATTCTCAATGAGATAGATACTGAGTGCTTTCTAACAGAATTATAGCTTTCTGAGCACCATTGTTCCATAAATCGGAATAGAGATTCTTCTGCACATGTGGCTGATAGTTAAGACATCATCTCTAACAAAAATCTTACAATAGGTTTCATAAAAGACAAAAAACAAGAAATCAAAGGTTTCATACCTGCATTAGATACTTTAAGTTTTTGTGAATTTCGAAATGCCATAGCCCCAGACATAACAGATGTTAGTGATCCCTTCTCTTCTTCCCTTAATCAATCCCAGCCTTCCCTCTCCCACAAATTAAAGAGGGTCTGCATGCTCTTTTACGTAAGGTGTAGGCAGCCTATTTTTGTTTCCCGTAATTCGTAGGGAAAACCATTTTACCTACGTAATTCGTAGCGAGGTGACCAAAATTGCGAAATTGCCTTGTAAATCGTTGTCGGGACCCCCCATGCAGACCCTCATTAAAGTGTCCTTTGTCAGGGTAGGCTAACCAGCTATCCTTGGACTAAATGACACTTGGTTGAACATAGGTATGGTAGCTTGGTTGCGAAACAGGGAAGATGGTCCCATTTATCAGGAAAATTTGAGTCCTGGGCGAGGTACAACACACAGTCCTTATCGTCGGCTTCATCATCAGGACGTCCGGGGGCCCAGTTGGTATAGTCGGTGTTCTTGTCCACAATATCCGACTCATTTGACACCCAGTAAAACTTCTCACTGAGACCAAGGCGCTTGAGACCAAACCAGAAGTTGCTTTGGGGGTCAGCAGCATTTTTCAGAGAGATGAGGAACTTGTCGATGCTCTCTGTACGGGGTATGGCGAGGTCGCCACATTCTGACAAACACTTGATTTGAGCGACAATTTGGTTTTGCGGTGTGGTGAAGGCCTTGTAGCACATGTTCTCATGAAAGCTGTATCCATCACTGCAGGCTGGAAAAAACAGACAGGACTTCTCTGGTCAGTTTCTTTGTTTGTCTGATCCGAACCTTGTATGCCTGGTGGCACATAGGGCAGGTGTGTTAACCTTGGTGCGGATGGTGTTCAGCACGAGGGACAGGTGTGTTTACCTGTGGGTGGGTGGTGTTCAGCACCAGTTGTGTGTGGATGGTGTTCAGCACCAAGGACATGTGTCTTAGTGTATGGATGGTATTCAGCACCAAGGATAGGTGTGTTTACCTGTGTGTGGATGGTGTTCAGCACGAGGGACAGGTGTGTTTACCTGTGTGTGGGTGGTGTTCAGCACCAAGGACAGGTGTGTTTACCTGTGTGTGGATGGTGTTCAGCACCAGGGACAGGTGTGTTTACCTGTGTGTGGATGGTATTCAGCACAAAGGACAGGTGTATTTACCTGTGTATGGATGGTGTTCAGCACCAGCGACAGGTGTGTTTATCTGTGTGTGGATGGTGTTCAGCACCAGCGACAGGTGTGTTTACCTGTGTGTGGATGGTGTTCAGCACCAGGGACAGCTGTGTTAACTTGTGTGTGGATGTTGTTCAGTACCAGGGACAGGTATGTGTGCCTTTTTATGGGTGGTGTTCAGTACCAGGGACAGGTATGTCACTCGTTCTCATTGAAATGTCGAAAATGGCATTTTTTTGGTCGAAAAATAAATCGGTTTTATTTTCAGTGAAAACTACCTGGTTGTTTAGGAAAATTCCTCTTTTAACCATAGCCAAAAAATGGCAACTTATTATTTTCGGTCCCATTGGTAATACATTACAGGGCAGGTAACAAACGTTACCGGTAACGTTTGTTACAATAGTAAACTTTACTCTGTTTTCTTCGAAAGGACTTACCTTATTGACGACATCATTTAGGTATACGTGGATGTCCCAAGGGACATTTGAAAAGTGGGTACAATAGAAAGCTTAGATAGCATCGAACAATGGTAACGTTTGTTACAGTCATTTCTGTACAACATTTTGTTAAGCAAGGTGGGATACAAATAACAGTCAACAACCCCTTCTTGTTTCTTTAGGAAGCCAGAAAAACTGTGCAGCGTCACAAAAACTGTCATTTCTAGTCTTATACGTGGATAATAAAACCGTGGCAACCATCGTACTTGTGGTGGTAACGTTTGTTACAGAATCTGGCGACAGGCATAAACCACCTCACACAGCCTCCAAGATCAGTGACAGGAGCGATCTGACGTGATCGGGCAGAGGGCCTTGGTAGCTGGTTTCACCTGCCGAACAATTATTCTGGGAACTCAATTGTTACATTTTTGGCTACTATTTGAATTCTTCGTTTCTTCTCAGGCGACAGCCATTTTTTAGGGTGTGAAATCCGATCCGTGGCTATAATAACCGTCTAAGCCATCAACCAATACGAATGTTGTTGTACATCTTTTGTAAAACATTACAGGGGTTATGGAAAAATGAAGGAACCAGTGATGTTGTCTATAATTTTCTCCATATCAAGCCGTAAAGTCAGACGACAGCATTTCGACATTTAAATGAGAACGAGCCATGTGTGCCTTTGTATGGGTGGTGTTCAGCACCAAGGACAGGTATGTTTACCTGTGTGTGGATGGTGTTCAGCACCAGGGACAGGTATGTTTAGCTGTGTGTGGGTGGTGTTCAGCATCAGGGACAGGTGTGTTTACCTGTGTGTGGATGGTTTTCAGCACCAGGGACAGGTATGTTTACCTGTGTGTAGATGGTGTTCAGCATCAGGGACAGGTGTGTTCACTTTACATTATTAAATTGTATTTGTTGGATGACTTTGGTCAAAATCTAGAAAAAGAATCCCCACCTAACGACTAATTCTTTCAGCACTGTAGTTAGAAGCACAGCATTTTCCTAGGCCTAGCTTTCGATGGATCATTCCACATTTCATTGAGTCAACTGGTTGGAACTGGTTCTATCAGCCAGTCTATACAAACTATGACTCTGGGCAAAGGAACTAGATGGCAATGGAGACTACAGTACCCATGAACATACAATATGGATACTGCTCAGTCAGTCAACACAGTGCAACTTATTAATAGAAAGTCCAGAGATCAATTCAAAGGGCTTGTTTGCCAACGACCGCATGCCGTCAGTGTCTACTTTCAGCCTCCTTGACCTTATAGATGAATAAACAATATAAACAATATATGAATAAACAATAGATATGTCACTTACTTGGATTGGGTAGGTCTTGCAATGTACTCTTCATGGGGGCTTCTTTTTCAGTCCAAAGGCCTGAAAAAGTTAAGCATTTATTTGAAAAATACATGTACTGCATACAGCCCATATTCCATATCTGGTGCTAAAACTAGAGGTACTTTCTGGGGACCATACAATCGAAACAGGGCATGTGACACTAGGGCTGTATACCTAAACTAGAATTAAGGTACAGGTACATTAGGCTAGGTGTAGGCCCAGACCTATACCTGTACCTACACAAGTTTGATCAATTACATGTATCTGTAAGCTTTACATGATGATTTATTACACAATAGTTGCATTGTGACAATCTATGGCAACGTACAAGTAACAAAAGTGACAAGTACTATAACAACAGTTCTAAATGGACTACATCAATTGGGACCTACATACATACATACATACATAATTCATCCGGTTTTACACCGGTGAGGTACAGTCTGAAGCACAAGATTTCCAGAATGGTCTGTCCTTCATTGCTGACAGTAAACTTTGCCCTGACAGTCCAATGTCTCTTTCTATCATTGTCTTTAAGGTAATGTACGGTCGGCCAACTCTGCGCTTTCAAAGTGTTTAAAGCATGTACTGAGTCCATTCTACTGTATAGTTGTGAGTCATGGACTATGACAGCAGCACAGAGCAAAAAATTGGATGGTACTTATACGAAAATGTTGAGAAAGGTGTATAATGTTTCATGGAGAGACTGTTTAACCAACAAGCAACTATACGGGACCTACAAGTGAACATAATAGTTAAGACCAAAGTGGCAATGAATCTTAGTTATGATATGACTCACATTCAATTTGACAGTGATACTCAACACATATGAAGAACTGAACAAATGCAAAAATAGGCACTTAGTAATACATCATTTCAAGTAAAAACAGTGCTAGTGTGCGCCAGCACCCTCCCTCCCCATGCTTATAAGTTTTCAAATAAATAGCTATTACTTTACACTAGTTAGATAAAGGTTAACAATAACTTACTGTGAATAGTCGTCAGCATGTAAGTGGCGTTGTCGAGGGCTCGTCGTAACTGCATCAGATCTGCTTCGATGTACGCGTAGGTGGCGTACGACGTATGGTACAACAATTCGCGGTGTTGTGCGGATATTCGGAGGAGGTTGTCCTCAGAATTGAGGAAAATGCCAACGTCAGAGTTGAAGAGATATGGAATAGATGAACTGCGACATGTGCTGTTGGTATCCAGACCGTAAGAAAAGGCCAATAAAACCACCAACGGTAGCAAACCTTCGGCGAAGTGTGGAAGGTAGACCTGGCAAAATGGGTTTCTTCGTCTGCCCAAGACCGTTCTCCAATAAAAAAACCCC